>NW_006399822.1:11072961-11073234 GCF_000299155.1 Elephantulus edwardii
AGGATTGTGGCCACGACTGTGGAGGGCGCTGCACAGGAGATAGGATTGTGGCCACGACTGTGGAGAGCACTGCACGGGAGATAGGATTGTGGCCACGACTGTGGAGGGCGCTGCACAGGAGAGAGGATTGTGACCACGACTGTGGAGGGCGTTGCACGGGAGACAGGATTATGGCCACGGCTGTGGAGAGTGCAGCACAGGAGACAGGATTGTGGCCACGGCTGTGGAGGGCCTTGCACGGGAGACAGGATTGTGGCCACGGCTGTGGAGGGC
>NW_006399822.1:11073794-11096063 GCF_000299155.1 Elephantulus edwardii
GGCTGTGGAGGGCCTTGCACGGGAGACAGGATTGTGGCCACGGCTGTGGAGGGCCTTGCACGGGAGACAGGATTGTGGCCACGGCTGTGGAGGGCATTGCACGGGAGACAGGATTGTGGCCACGGCTGTGGAGGGCATTGCATGGGAGACAGGATTGTGGCCACGACTGTGGAGAGCGCTACACATTAAAAGTGGAGCATTTGCTGCCATCTGAGCAGGGCACAGTGGTTTCAAGCTCTGCCATTGAAGATTTGATTGCTATCAGGACTCCAAACTGCATTCCACTTCACCTCCTTGCTGAAAACTTGCCTTCCACCCCATATAAAGGGAGCTCTGGTGTTTTTTTAAGGATAAGGAGTTGCACTGCCAAAACACAGGTTCATGGTTCAAATCCACAGGCTGCTCTTAGGGAGAAAGATGGATCATCTACTCCCAGGTGATTTACTGCCTCTGAAAACCTGCTTAGAGGGTCTGCTGCGAGTTGGCTGTGACACAATGGTGCATAACAACAACCACCCCATGTATACTGGGTCAGTGTCTACATTTAAACAAGATCCCTCGTGATTCTTCTGTAGACATTAAGAATCAAGTTAGATGCTGTTAGAACAGTTAGATGCTGCTGTCACATATACATTAAGAATCACAATTAAGAATGCATATTCTAATCAAGAATTAAATTCTAACATATACATAACAATCAGTGCCCTGAGGATCTTGTTCAAATGGAGATTGTGATTCAGTATTATCTGGGGTTGAAGGCAAATGCTCAGGAAGATGCCTGATGCAAAGCCAAGGTAGCAGAGAGTGACAGTGAGATTTTAGCAGAGAACTGACACATCATGTTCCCCATTCTGATTATTAATCTGTGGTGGTTGTGTACCGTGGAGTTGGAACTAATCCATAGCTTACCCGCCAGCAAGTTTTAAAGGCAGTAAATTGCATGGGAGGAGATTGCCCAGCTCTCTCCTGAGGAACACCTGGTGGATTCAAACAGTGTGCCTTTGCAGTGCAGCTTCTTACCACTAGGCTACCGGAGTCCCTCATTCACCCAAGTTTTAAAATTCTGTTTCATGGACTCAGCCTTGTCTCAACCAGGACGCTTGGGTTTGAAGCCTTATTTGACATTATGTAGTTAAGAGGAAACTGTGAAGTTAAGAGCTGTTGTTGTTTACCACTGAGTTGGATGGAGCTGACCAGTTCAGCTGGTTTTCAGAGACAGTAAATTGCGCTGGAGGAGATTGTCCATGTTTCTCCAGGGGAGCCGCTGGCAGGTTTGAACAGCATGCCTTTGGGATTGCAGTGCGGTTTCTAACCGCTAGGCCACTAGAGCTCCCTCAGTTAAGAATGCTAGGGTTCGAATTTTGACTCTGCTGCAGTCTCGATCCTGCAGGTAAATCCCATCATCTTCTCCAGGCTGTTTCCTAACCTGTAAAGTGGGGATGATCATCAGGTCCCTGAGGGTTGTTGTGAGGCTTACCCCGAAGGTGGAAAGCAAGGCTGCCATGCTATTGCTGCGGCTGTTCGGTGCCATTGAGTTGACTCCAGCTCCATACTCTGCATCAGAACAACGCTCGGCCTACTTGTGCTCCCCCATCGCCTTCTGCGTAAGTCCATTGTTGGAGCCACCGCGTTGATCGCCCTTGTTGGTCCTCCAGTATATAATACTGACAGATGTTGCTGGGAGGGCGAGCTTTCCTCCTCACTTGCCTTTTTCTTTTTCCTCCTCATTTCTTTCCCTCCCTTTAATCCTTCTTACTAGCAGAATGTTTAGGCTTAGCTGTGTTCTTTTGCCCCATTGACCCTTGATGCTCAGAGTCCACTGTTTACTCATCCGGAATCCTTTTCTCCAGCCATTGAAACTTCTGAACAGGGATGGCCTTCAGCTGATGCCAAAGAGAGAAATCCAAGCCTGGGATTTGTGGCTGGTGTTACATTTCAGTCCCTTAGATTCTGTGCCAGAGCTGCAAAGGGCTGGTGACAGGAGGGTGCCGCTGAGCCCAGGTGGACAGAGCTTAGCTGGACATGAGTGCTGTCCAGGGAGCTGGAATTCCTGGGCTCCAGCTTGACCCCTGCCATGGCGAACCATTCTCTCCCTGTGCCTCCGTATTCTTGTCTGTCAATCAGATAGAACAATAGTTCCTCTCATCTGTCTGGCCAGGACGGTGATGATATGAATAGAGTTTTTACCTTCTGTATGAGAGACCTACATCTGATTCCTGGCCATGGCACCTTATGGACAAGAAAAAACAATCTGTCAGCAGAGCCTTGTGTGTCCCTGTGATGAAAAGGATTCGGCGGAGCTTCCAAATTAAGATAGATTACATTATAGATCAAATCCCTCATGCAAAAATTCTCAACAAAATCCTAGAAATAGAAGCCAACACCACATCAAATAAACCATTCTTCATGCAATGCTACCACTAAAAAAAAAAGAAAATTATAGACTAAGATTAGGAAAAAAGATCTGGTCATTTCCTTGTGACACTCAGCCAGTGAAAACTCTTTGTGAGGCTAACTCATGGGATGGGACAAGGTTAGGTAGCATTTCATTCCACTGTGCATTGCCAACTAGATGAAAGCTAACAGTCAGGCCAAGAAGTAGACAGGAGTCTGGAAAATACTGTAACTTTAAGATGCTCAGCAGAAAGACATGTGAGAGAAATGAGGAAGTGCTTGCTTTGGATGATGGAGGCCCCACTGTCATCCAGATTGTAACAACCCTGTAGACAGAGTAGAACGGCCTCTGTGGTATCAAAGGCTACAAGTCTGTACAGACGTGGACTGCCTCTGAAGGATCTGTTCCACGCAGAGTTTGAAAAAGTGGAGACAGGTTACATTCCTGATGCACCTCTTTCCTCACTTTGAACCATGCAGTGTTTCCTTGCACTGTTCTCACAACTGCTTTTTGATATACATTTTGCATGAGCACAATTAAGTGTCCTGGGATTCTCATTCTTCTCACGGTTAGACACAATTTGTTGTGGTCTATTCAGATGCTTTTGATAGTTAATGAAACACAGATAGACAGTTTTCTGGTCCTCTCTGCTTTCAGCCAAGATCCATCTGACATTGGATATGATGTCCCTAGTGCCACTGCCTGCATATAAGGAAGAAATAGCAATTCTGATTCTTTATTCTGTACCTGATGATGTGGTTGTAGCTGCTAATCAGAACCACCTTATTCCATCATCTACTCAACATTCTCTTTACCTTCAGCAAGCACCTTGGCTGGTTGTGGTTTTTTGCCTGGTGGAGAGGCCAAGCTTCATTCTTGAAAGGTCGAGGCCATTAGAAGTCATGTCGGAATTGGCTGGCTGTAGTTTTCCATTGAGTTCAATCACAGAGGATGGTAATACTGAAAGACAACTCAAGGAATCTCCTGTATTCCAGACATACTCTCCTTTAGCTCCATTTGTTATACTTTCCCTTGGCCATCAGGATCAGTTGCACCAGACAATAGAGTAACTCACTTCTTCACCTATTGTCCCAAAGGCATGAGCAGCCGAAAATGATTGGGTGACATAACTTCCAGTTCAGTGCAATCAGTTTTGTTTCCAGGTGAGGGTTTCCTTCCTTTGAAACTAAAACGTCAAGATCTGCAGAGTATAGGTTGCAAAGATAGAAAGCAAACATTTTGCAAGTGGGTCAATAGGGGTAACAGTGAGTGCTGCCACTTCCACTTCCACCCCTTAATTCCTGGACCCATGCATTGAACTGGACACTATTTGGAGTATATACAGCATCCTGGAGAACATTGCTCTAACAGTGCAAGGTACTGCCACTTAGCTCGTGCTGAAATATTGTCTTTAGAAGACCAGTCCATGGTTCTATCAAGCCAGTCAAGACCAGTGAATCCAGGGGCATAAGGCCATTGCTGCTCTTCATTTTCTGTAAGGAGATTGCCTTGAGCTGTGGCTTCTCAGTGTGTGCAATACTATGAGCATCCATAAGCTTTCTGTAAGCACACAGACGGTGGTCGTGGCTGAAGTGTTGCAGACAGGAAAGGCAAATCTGTATTTAGAGTGTGTGTTCCAGTAAGGACAAACTTTACCCTTTTCACAGTGGAAGAAGTCCAGTGTAATCAATCAACCACAATTTATTTGATTACTTTGAGGACTGGTGTCTTTCCGAGGATTCAGTAGTATTGGTCTCTACTGCAGGTAGATTGGATACTCGGTGGCTGTCGCCAAGCTGACCTTGGTGAGTGGAAGTCCACATTGCTGAACCCATGCATACCCTCCATCTCTGCCACCATGTTCATTTGCTCATGAGCCCTCTGGGCAGTGACTGGAGTGGTGGGGCAAGAGGATAGTTGTTTCCCAGAACGTGGCATCCTACCCACTTGAATTGTTAAAATCCTCTCTATTGAGGTCACCCTTTGGTGAGCAGTCACGTGAGACTCAAATAGTTTCACTTCTTTTATTTTATTTTATTATTTCTTGTGCATGTACCGTCAAATCAGATCTGACTGGTACAGGAGGAAATTGTCCCTCCTTCCCCAGCAGAGACTCTGGTGGATTCGAACCATGTACCTTTGGGATTGCAGTACAGCTTCTTGCCACTAGGCCACCAGAGCTCCCCTAATAGCTTCACTTCTTTGTCTCGTTCCGAGAGGTCTGTCCACATACCTCTTCCCCATACTTCCTTGTCACCAATGTTTCAGTCCTTCCAGATTCCTGACCATCCAACTAGACCATTGGCCACAGCCCATGAATCTGCAGGTAAATGCACATATCTGGTCATTTCTCTTTCCAAGCAAAGGGAATGGCCAGGTGCAGTGCTTGAAGTTCTGCCCACTGGGAGGATTTTTTTCACAGCTGCCCATCAGAGGGGTCCCAGGAATGGACTGCAGAACTGCCACTGTCCACTTCCGAGAGCCACCAGCATGTCCTCAGAGCCATTTGCCAACACCGTGCACCATGCTTCTTCAGTCAGCTGACCCTAAGGCACTCCTCATAAGGCCTTTAGTGCCAGTTGGGAGCTGACTACAACGTGACAGGAGTGACCACCATGGGCATTCGGGCCACTTCTTGCCCCTTACCAGTGCCTCTGGGTCTTCAATGAGTTTGATCCTGTGTATACCACTTCCATTTAATGATGCAACCTTATGACTCTGGATCAGACACCACTCAGTTCATGATGGGGGCAGCTCCAGCCGTAGAGTGACCTGTGGCCCATGGTTAGGTGTTCAGTCTCTGCTAAGACCCAGTAGCAAGCCAAAGTGATTTCTCAAAGGGACAAATTGTCCTCTGCAGAAGATGGCAGGATTTTGTGCCCAAATCCCAAGGACCTGTCCTGTGATTCACCAGTAGGGGGTGCTAACCACTCCAAACAGCATCTCTGTCACTGTCACCGAGGCTGCAAATCTCATGGGAGGAAACTGCCCATCTTTCTCGTGCAGAACAGCTGCTAGATTCGAGCTGCGTGTCTTATTGTGAGGCCACCAGAGCTCCACTGCACCACCAGGGCCTCTTTATAAGAGAGAGGAATTGGGCTTTCAGGATGGAGGGACTCCATTTTGCAGAAGCTTAGGCTAAGACCACACAGTCTTACACTTGAGATTGAAACCCAAGTGCTCTGCTCCTTACTAGCTGTGTAATCAAAACTCTGAACCCCCTACAAACCGATAATCGTTTCTACCTCCTGGAGAGGGTAGGAGGGATAAATTTCAATCCTGAAGATAGACTGCACCGGGATTAAGACCATAGTACCTCCCTCTGAACCTCAGGACAGTTGGCCGACTTGCTGGACATAAAACTCCTTATCAGCAAGCTTCCAGGTGTGACCACTCTGTCTGGTGTAAGAAGTTTCCATCTGTAACAGAATCACACAGCAGTTCCTGGACTCTGAGTCAGTCAAGGAGAGACTCGCTTCCCAGGAGCACAGGTAACACCTTGTGCTGGAGTTGCAAGTTACTCTTCCCACTGTGGGGAGGATGAGCTGGCCAGGGGCTCTGTGTCTGGGCAGGATCATCAGGGCCCTGTACAGTTGCAAGGGATGGGCTCCCAGGGATGGGAGAGAGCAGCCAGCTGCCTGGGCTCAGGTGCGTCAGAGCTTGGAGACAGGAAGTCTGTGTCTTGGATCTAGGAGGTTCTCGGTACAGGGATCCTGGGTCCAAAGGATGCTCTCCACTTCTGGTGTTTCCTTCTTCATAGTAGTCAGATTCCCTCTTCTTTGCTTGCTTTTTGATGTTTCTTAAGGAAAAAGGCATTACTTGGACAAGGACTTGACTTTGAAGCGAGAGGATTTGAATAAGGGTAGAGAGTTGAGTCATGTTCGGCCTTTCTCTGCTTCCTAGGCTTTTCTTCCAGATCCTCAGAAACTCCAAAGATTTGTGATCAGTGTAGGGCAGCAGTGAGTGACCACAGCGAAGAAAGGGACAAGTCACAGGGCAGGAGCTCTGCTCTCTGCTCTCCCTTCTCTGGCTCCACTTAGCTCTCCCTTCCGCGGGGCTCTGCTACAAACACCCCCTATAGGTGATGGCAGTTAAAAACAAACTGCTGATGTTACGTCAGTCCTGGTTCCTAGCAACCCTGAGCTGTTGTGTGCCACTGAGTCAGACCAACCCATTTTTGACCCACCGGTGGATTGTCAGGGGCAGTTAACTGCACAGGGGGAGATTGTCCATCCTTCTGAAACTGCCCCGCTAGGTTTCCAAGGCTACACATTTTATGGAAGCAAACGGTCTCATCTTTCCCTCATGCAGCAACTGGTGTATTCAAATCATTGACTTCTCAATTATAAGTCCAACACTTAACCCACCAGAATTGGCGTGGTTTTGACTGGGTTGATTTTTCTCTCTTATTTATAATAACAGAAGTTGGACCTGCTATTTAAAAGAAAACAAAACGAGTGCACTAGGTAAAAGTACAAGTTCCCGGTTAAGAGGGTTTGTATGTTCCCACCAAGCTCACTGCAGAAGTCCTAGGAGGCAGAATAAGCTGAGTCTGTATGGAGAGAACACGTCTTGTCTAAGATCACAGGCAGGGATGTACCTGAGCCCTAAGATCACAGGCAGGGACGAATCGGAGCCAGGATTCAGCCAGAGGGAGCCTGAAGGTTCTTAGATTGGCCAAAATGCGCCTCCGGTTGTTTAGCTAAGTTACCTAAAGTTCTAAGTTGAGCCATTGAGTTGGTTCCAACTCCTATCAGCTGGATACAAAGTAGAATAAAACTCTGGGTCCTGTGCCTCACAGGATTGCTAAGTTTGGGCCCATTGTTCCAGCCACTGTGTCTCACAGAGGGCCTTCCTCTTTCTTGCTGACCCTTTCCCTTACCAAGCTCAAAGTCCTTCTCCATTACCTTAGGCCGCTCCAACTGGCCATTGGTTGTGTTCATAGTTCTCAGGGATGGCTCTTACTGTTGAGAGAAGCTTTCTTTAAGTCTTACCTGACGGGCTGTGGTTACTCATTCAACAGATTTTACTGAATGTCTGCTATGCCAGGCCAATGTTTAATTTAATATGTGGGGCAGATACTTAAACGATTCAGACAAAAAAAACCAAAACAAAACAAAAAAACCAGGCACCTGGGGTGGGCTGAGGTACATACTGGTTGAGAATCCACTCCCCAAGTGTCAATCTCAAGTGTCAATTATCGATCTCTCTCATTTCGTGGCCACAGCCTTCTCCTGACCTCAGTGCTCTGTTCTCTCACAGGCCCTCGGCGCCATGTGGCTGCCTCGCATCTCCAGCACCGCCGTGACCGCGCTCCTGCTGACGCAGACCTGCCTACTGCTCTTCCTGGTCTCCAGGCCGGGATGGCCTCGGCCACCGTCCCCAGAGGACAGCAAGGAGCGTGTGCATGTGCTGGTGCTGTCCTCATGGCGCTCAGGCTCGTCCTTGGTGGGCCAGCTCTTCAGCCAGCACCCCGATGTCTTCTACCTGATGGAACCTGCGTGGCACGTATGGACCGCCCTGTCCCAGGGCAGTGCGCCCGCCCTGCACATGGCTGTGCGTGACCTGGTGCGCTCCGTCTTCCTGTGCGACATGGCCGTGTTCGATGCCTACCTGCCCTGGCGCCGCAACCTGTCGGACCTCTTCCAGTGGGCAGTGAGCCGGGCGCTGTGCTCGCCGCCGGCCTGCAGTGCCTTCCCGCGCGGCGCCATCAGCAGCGAGGTGGTGTGCAAGCCGCTGTGCGCTCGGCGGCCCTTCGCGCTGGCAGAGGAGGCCTGTCGCTCCTACAGCCACGTGGTGCTCAAGGAAGTGCGCTTCTTCAATCTGCAGGTGCTCTACCCGCTGCTCAGCGACCCCGCGCTCAACCTGCACATCGTGCACCTGGTGCGCGACCCCCGCGCTGTGCTGCGCTCCCGCGAGCAGACGGCCAAGGCGCTGGCGCGTGACAACGGTATCGTGCTGGGCACCAACGGCACGTGGGTGGAGGCCGACCCTGACCTGCGCGTGGTGCGTGAGGTGTGTCGCAGCCACGTGCGCATCGCCGAGGCCGCTCTGCACAAGCCGCTGCCCTTCCTGCGGGGCCGCTACCGCCTGGTGCGCTTCGAGGACCTGGCGCGCGCTCCGCTGCCCGAGATCCGAGCGCTCTACGCCTTTGCCGGCCTGCGCCTCACGCCGCAGCTCGAGGCCTGGATCCACAACATCACACATGGCGCGGGGCCCAGCGTAAGCCGGGAAGCCTTCAAGACAACGTCGCGGGACGCGCTCAACGTCTCTCAGGCCTGGCGCCACACACTGCCTTTCTCCAAGATCCGCCGTGTGCAGGAGCTGTGCGCAGGCGCCCTGCAGCTGCTGGGCTACCGGCCTGTGTTCTCCCAGGACGAGCAGCGTGACCTCTCCCTGGACCTGGTGCTGCCACGCGGCCCCAGCAGCTTCAGCTGGGCATCCTCCACCGGTTCGCACACTGGACCTTAGCTGCGCCCACCAGGTCCAGGAACAAGTAGGAGTGGCAGTGCCAGCTTGGGTGAGGGCGCAGGACACTAGAAGAGGGGCGCGGACTTGAGGGTCCATCTGTAGGAAAAGACTGAGTCCCCACACTCCCCTCTCCCCCCCTTCTGGTTTTCCTGTAGGTTGTCTTCAGGCACTCACTTTCCTATAGGATTCGAGGATAGTGAAACTCCTGCCTGCGAGTCCTCTGGGAGCAGGGAAGTAGCCCAGGTGAGCTGACCTCAGCTGCCTCATCCACAGCGGCCTCCTCCACAGCGGGGCCTGGCCCTTCTGGGGTGAATAGGGCTGTAGTCTTTGACTGCTGGAGTCTATGCCTCTCTCCTCAACACACATCCACTCGCACCCTCATCAGAGCACCTGGCTCTTGGGTGAACCATCAGACAAGATTTCTCCTGTATCGTGGGCTCGTGTTAGATTTCTCTGTCCCACCTTCCAGGATCCTGGCGGTCTGACCAAGTGTGAGCCTTGATTTGGTCTGACAGGAAGGAGCAGACCTGTGTAAATAAACAGCCAGTCACCTGATTCATATCAGAATCGACAACCTGCAAGATTTCACCAGCAAAGCTCAGAAGTGAAGGGGAAAGTAAAAAGGGATTTCCTTAGAGGCTGCAGTGAGAAGGGTGACGAATCTGGCTTGTGGTCATCTGCTGGACAAAGAAGGGTCCCTTTCCCCTGAATTTGCTCAGATCCCTTTGCTGTGGAATGGATGGGGCACACTTAACATGCTTTTATGCTCAAGGGAAGATGGGAGCATCTTGTAACCCACCTGGAGGTGCCTTGGAAGAAAGGCCTGGCAATCTACTGCCAGAAAAATCAGCCATTGAAAACCCTAAGGACCATAGTCTCTGACACTCAAGCAAATCCCCATGAATTGGAATTGGCTACATACATTTGGTTACTGGCTTGTATGCTCTAGAGAATAGCTGGCCGCCAAGGTTGTAGTAGGGAGGTCTGGAGGGGGGGATGATAGCCAGAGCACAGCATCCAGAGGGGGTTCTACATTGGCCTGGAAGATGACGATGAGGAGGGGAGAAGGCTTCTAGTCCATGAGTCCTCGGGACCAATTATTTCCTTGGATCTCTGAGGTTCTTCCCTTCTCTGGATGGGGAAAAGCAAACAGTTACATCCTAGGCAGCTGCTAACAAGCTTTTAGGATCCCAGTTCACAAGGTTCCTTAATCAGAAATCAGCATTCAAAAAGAAAAATGTCCCCCTTACAAACACTGGAGGTTTGATTGCACAGCTTCTTTCTCCTCATCGCTCTTGTGTTTCACTTCTTTACAGATGATTTCTTTTTGCTTTTTAACCAGCATCATTTATTCCCAGAGCTTGCCTTGGATAAAGCATAATGATGGAAAAAGATTGTCACCCACACTAATAGCTCCGTCGCCTGCCCACAAAACCCTACAGAATCTGAGACGCTGCCAAGAAGTCCAGACCCACTGGAAAATCTGTCAGTCACGGAACATTCTTTAACTTCAACAGCATAGCAGAAAGTTTCCACTTCAATAATTCAGTCTCTTGGCCATCTTTTCAATGTCTTATACACCACTCCCCCTGCCCCAAGCCAAGTGAAGCGGCTTGGAAAGTTATGTATAACAGTATGAAGCCAAGTTGACTGCTACAGTTGTTAATGTTTAAAATGTCTTTTCAGACACTCTTCATTAGCCTGAACCAAAATTCGGTTAGCAGGCTGTCATTTAAAAAAAAAATAAACTTTTTTTTCTCGTTGTGTGCTGTCCAATCGGATCTGACTGGCACAGGAGGAGATTGCCCCTCCTTCTCCAGAGGGACATCTGGTGGATTCAAACCATGCACCTATAAATACTCTTAAGGTATAGTTTATATGCTATAAAATTCACTTGTTTTAGGTGTACAGGTTAATGATTTTTAATAAATTTACAAAGTCGCAACCATCTCTCGAAATCCAGTATTAGAATCTTTCCATCAGTCCCAGGTGACCCCTCAGTCCCCTTTATAGTCACCCTCAACTCCAGACAACCAGTAACCTCCTTTCAGTCACTAAAGACTTGTCTTTTTCTGGACGTTTCTGGTGGTGTAGAATATATGTGCACTGTACTTTGTACCAAAAGATCATTGGTGGTTTGCATCCACAGTGAAAGAGAAAGATGGGTAGTCTTGGAAACGAAGACTGGGAGGGTTGATGTAAGTTACAGTCTCAGAAACCCATTGTTGTGGTGGTAGTGGTGGTTGTGTACCATTGAGTCAGAACTGACTCAGCTGAGTCTCCAGCAGGTTGCCAGAGGCTGTAAATCACATGAGACTTGGGTCCCTGGATACAACAGCAATTTTTAGAAAGAAAAAGGGAATGAGGAAGGGAAGTAAGTGCCTAAGAGAAGGATGAGAGGCAGTAAATCACATGGGAGGAAACGGCCCATCTTTTTGCCAAAGGAGTGGAGGATTCGAGCCGTGAGATTTTGAGTTGGTCGTGTAGCTCCTTACCACTAAGCCACGAGAGCTCCCTTGGGAGGGTTGATAAGACATATCACTGACTCAACAGCAGGCATTTGGTTTTTCTAAGTTTTCACGGAAATGGAATGACATAGTGAGCTGTGTGAGAGCCAGAACTCAACAGGACTGCCTTTTTTTTTGAGTCTCACCTTTTGTTTTCTACCTTTACCAGAGTGTAGTGTTAGCACTTCTCAGTCACTTTACTTTTTTGCTTCATTAAAAAAAAATTTATTGTGATTTGAGGGAAAGTTAATGAAACGAATTGGTTTTCCATTCAACCATTCCTGTACAAATTGTCGTATAACATTCACGGCAATACCCACAAGTAACCACATTCTTCCCACTTGGACCCTGTGATCTCTCACTTCTATTAACCCTTCTATTCTACCACTTCCTACCTCCTGAGTTTTATCTTCGAGCAAATGCTTCTTTCTGGGTGAGTGCCTACCTGTGCTATGGATCAGTTTACAGGCTTGTCTATTATTTGGCTGAAAGTAGACCCACAGAGATGGGTTTGTTCCAGGTTTAGAACAAATCACTTGTTTTGGTGGGAAATGCTTGCCCTCTCTGGCAGGCTCCTGCCTCACACAGGCGCTGACTTTGGAAGGTTTCCGCATACATTCTTTCCTTTTTTGACTCCTTTGACTTGGCACATTTACCCAGCTTTCAAGAAGAGAAGTAAATGCACATACCATAAAAGTCACCATTTTGAGCTTTCTTTATTCTTGGTTATTCCCTCCCAGTCATTTTCTCTAGTAAGTGGTGGTGTCACCAGGTATCCTCTGGCCGACTCACAGTGACCCTGTAAACAACAGATCAAACCCTGCCCTATCCTGCACCATCCGCACATTCCTGTCAAGTTCAAGCCCATGTTTCACTGTGTGACCCTCCTGAGGGTCTGCCTCTCCCTCAGACTCTCCACCTTTCCCAGCATCAAGTCTTTTCCCAAGGACTGGGCTCCTCCAGAGAACATGCCCGAAGTATGTGAGACAAGGTTTTGTCTCCAAGGAACACTCTGGTTACACTTCCTCCGAGGCAGACTGCTCTGTTCTTTTTTGCTTTTTTTCTTTTTTTCATTAATGAGATAAGCTGGACAGTGACCAGCAGACAACTTTCTCTTCATGTTTCTTTTAAAATTTCTTTTTTGCCTCTTCTACTCCCTTTTTTTACCCTGAAATTCCTGTTACATGTCAAAACTCTGATTCAGAAAAAAAAAAACCCAACCCAGACTAAACCCAACAACTCTGGTCCAATCCTCTTTCTCACATGTTTTGCTCTGCCCTTTTCTGCCATTTTACAATTGCCTTTAAAACTGAGATCCTTGACAAAAAAAAGATTAAAAATTGAGGTCCTCAACTTGCTAGTTCATCTATTACGTTGTAAACTTTGGAACTTACCGTTTTCTTTTTGTCATCGAGTAACATTCCAGGGCATGAAAAGTATTTGATCGCCACTGAGGGATACAAACAGTCAGGAAAACCGCCGTTGTCACAGGGTGAAAGGGACCTTCCCACCAGACCGCAAACACAGGATATGTCCTTACATTGTTGATCAGAAGCTAAAGGTCACAAAATGCATAACCGGCTGAAAAGAACATCAGGAAAGTTATTAAAGTTACCTTCAAGTAAGAATCTTGGCAGCAATAGAGCCATATATACATGAGGTGACATGATTGGTCAAAAGTACATGTTATTCAGTCTATTACAGGGTGGTTCCAGGGCAGTAGAAAGGACAATTTTTCTGGCAACTGAATCTTCCCCAGTCATTTCTATTTCTGGAAGGAAGTTCACTGTAAAGCTTTAGATAGCCATGTCTCTCAAGACTCTTTACATAATGACAAAGACCCTTTGGGAATAGACAAGATGTCTTGCTTAGCCAGACCTGAGAAAAAGAATGTCGTCCTTGAGGTATATGGACCAAGACAGCAGGAAGGGTAAAGGGACTCCTTGGGAGGGCAGCTTCTTGGGGGTCTAGACTCATGTCAAGATTTCATATGGGGTTAAGTTTCCACTTACAGACTGCCCTAATTATGCACAAGCCAAGAGCCCCTGATGTTTTGTCTCTCATAGAATTTCTAAGAGCACTTTCTTACTTTCTGTCCCTATACCAAAGCTGCATGCTTTGGTTTTATGAATACAAAATCTTCCCGAGACTCTGGAGATACTACTTTTGAAAAATAATTTGCTTCTTCCGGGGCCAGCTGGAATGCCTGGCCAGCCTGTTCCATGTGGGGGCCGGGGGATGGAGAAGGGACCACAAGTGGAGCGGTTGTAGACCAACTCAGTGACCTGCCTGGAATTTCTTTCTGGGTTATGGCTTCTGTCTTCAAAATATGGTGTTTGGGGGTTAGCCACGTGGTCCCTGGAAAGAATACCTCCATTCAAATCCCCATTTTTGGCCACTTGTTTTGTGATCTCAGCTAATTAATCTTAGCTCTTAAATGCAGTATGGGAGCTCTGGTGGCTAAGTGGTAAATTGCGTTTTAAAGCTACATCGCTGGACTAGCGGGAGGTGTGCTGTCCATCTCCCTCACAGGTCGCACCATAGAGAGCAAAGGGGCAGAGCCGGACGCCCCCTGCTGGAGCAGACGAGCCTCAGAGGGAGCGGAACACGCGTACGCAACGTGAGGGGCGGGAAGGACGTTCGCCCCGCCCCCCGCCATCTGCTGCGCCCAGTGATTGGAGGGAGGAGCCATCACTTGGCAGCGCCGTTGGGGTGGGACGGCGAAGAGGGCCGCGGCGGAGAGGCCGTGGTGGCCGAGGCGCGGGGATAGTAGTGGTCGCTGAAGGAGCGTGAGCTCCTGCGGCGCTTCCGTTGCTCACCCTTCACTTTTCCGCCGTGGATGGCGGCGAGATGGAGCACGAGGGGAGCGGCGGCAGCGGGGGGTCAGCCGGGCTCCTACAACAGATCCTCAGCTTAAAGGTGGTGCCTCGGGTGGGCAACGGGACCCTGTGCCCCAACTCCACTTCGCTCTGCTCCTTCCCAGGTACCGGCACGCCCCGCGCCTGCGCACTGCGCGCCTCGCGCTCTCAACCCCGGCTGCGTCGGGCTGGGGTGCGGGGTTGCCCTGACCCCCTCCGCCCGGCCGGCCTGCTGGGTGGTTTCTGCCGCGTCTGCGGGGGAGTGGGAGGGTCCTGCGGTCACTTCCTCTCCGGGCTGCCCCTCCGCCGGCGATGGAGGCGAGGTGTAGGAGAGGTCGCAGGGTGGACCCTCGTAATCGAGACGGGTTCCGTGCCCTTTGGAGAAACCCAGGGTCCCGGGTTCAAAGCTGAACCTCGCGGAGCCTGGGAGGCGCCTGGTCCCCGCCTTGTTCGGGGTGCTTATGGCGGCGGAGGGAACGCCTATTGGGTCGTGCACGACGGCCTTTCTGTTTCTCAGTGCGGAAGTCGAGGGACAAGTGAGAACCCCGGGCTCTGGGGCTCTAGACTCCGCCAGGACCCGCCCACTCTCCCCGCTTCTCTTTCTAGGAATCCCTTTGAGACCTGTTGCGGGGTGGCCCCCACCCACACATCTTTCATCTCTGACCCAGCCCTCCCTGTCGCCCTGAGAGGCTGTCAACTCTGTATTTATTAAGGGGTTTGAGACATCATAACTAGAACCATGTCAGTGCTCGGAAAGTTACCTGGGAAGATTAATAAAAGACCGGGGCGGGGTGGGGGGGGGAACTCACAGTTCTTCAGGCAGACTTGCAAGACAAGAATTTGCTGCATTTGCAGCAAAGTTGACAAATATCTCGACTCAGCGAACAGGAAGAGAACTCAGGCTCGAGACGATGAAAGAGAAGGATAGGGTTACTGACTGGAGCCCTAAACAAGGCACCTGTGATTTCTCCGCCACTGGGCAGCGACTGCCAGGCGCCGTTCAGTGGACACCAGGGACCGCCTGGGTGTCACCTGCTTGGCTCTTCTCTCCTACAACTTGGTGAACAACAAGCTGATAAGGTAGTTCTCTGTGGCATAATTCTTACCTTCCGTACAAGAGACCAGGATTCCTGGTCAGTGCAACCACTCCGTGTGGAGCCTTGTCCCTTGCTGTCGCAGCAGTTTTCAGACGAAGAAGGGCTTGTCAGTTCTCTTCCGGACATCAGCCAGTGGAAGAAACCCTTAGCATCACAACAGTAGCAGCAAACCGTGGGGTGGGGATGAACAGGACAGAACAGTGTTAACATTAGTTGTGCCTGGGGCTACCTGGAGAGTGGCTAACACCAGTACTGGGGCAGGTACCAATGGTAGTTTTGCAATGAGCGTCTGGTGGTTCAAGTTTTTCTCGAAAAGATCCTAGAATGACGTTTGCTGAAACTGACATTATGTAGACCTGGGCCATATTAATCTTGTGCCCCTCCTTCCTGTTATTTTGGAAAACATCAGACCCACCAAAAATTTGAGTGAATACCTGATACACCCTCTAAATAGTAACATTGCTATTTTGACACTTTTGCTTTCTCTCTCTAAATGTGTGTGTGTGTGTGTGTGTGTGTGTGTATAGACAGATCCATATCTGTATGCATATGTATTTGTTTTTGTAGAACCATTTGAAACTTACTGATGCCAAGGAACTTGACCTCTACTTCTGAGCATGTATCTTCTGAGAGAAAGACATTTTTATCATAACCACAAAACCGTATCACACCCAAGCAATTTCACATTGATTGAATAATTGATGTACAGGTCTTAAACTTCCCCGGGTGTCTAAATACTATTTCATGGCAGCTTTTTTTTTTTTTAATGATTCCAAGATATAATCAGGGATTTTATCTGTCTTTAGTTGTGTTGTCCCATCTTTGTTTTGGTTTCTTGAGAAATGTTTTTTTTTACATTCAGGTTAATTGTTTTAGAGAATATCCCACAATCTGGGTTCCTCTGATAGTTTCTTCACCCTCAGAATACTCCATAGGTGATACTGTCCCAGCTTATCACATCGGGAGACATTCAATGTCCATTTTTATTCTCTTAATGTTAGTTAGTTAATGCTGAGTTTTGATCATTTGGTGAAGACTGTCTACCAGATCCTCCATTGAAAAGATGCCTTAGTCCTTTCATAATTAGTAAGTAATCAGGCTGATATTTCGCGCATGTCTGGCCTTGACTGCACTATTGCTGGAACCACCTCATAGCTGACCCTCCCTTGGGTTTCTGAGGTTGTACATCGCACACGAGGGGAGAATCCATCTGGTGAATTGAACCACAAGACACCTGCGGCCTTTGGGTTAGTGCAGCTCTGTAGCGGCCTCCAGAGCTGTGTGTCTGGACTTGAGTGGATTTTTTTCCCTTCTCTCTCTCTTTAAAAGGACAAAATGGATTTGGGGAGAAACTTTTGAAACAACATAGTAGAAGATCAATGGCATAGAGATTGTTTTGCTTTCTGAAATTGACCTGAAAACGTTAAGCTGAAGCATGTACTTGAGTTTATGAATACATAATTTCAGGGTGTGGATCAAGCTCAGACTCTGGGGTGGGATATAAACATGTGGGAGACATAACCTTTGACCTAATGTGGATAAACATAATGTTCTTATCTTTTCTCACCGGGAGCCTAATGGGGATATGGAGTTTATTCATGTTTGAAGCATCAAAGTCTCCTTAACGTGAATTCTGTTCGCTGACCTCTACCTAGCACAATTCATTTTGCCCCCATAAAAAGGTTGCTTATACTTTATGCCAATTTGTTCTGGGAAAAAAAATTCATTGCTGAAATAGCCTGTGGTTAGTGCTCCCAGGAAGCTTTGAATTGATCTTTTGGACCTTTTTAAAGCTATGTTTGCAATTAAGCCTAATACTCTATCATGAATTGTGTCCCTCCACAAAGTATCATCTAAATCCTAACTTCTCTCATTGTGGTTACAATTCTGTTTGGAAATAAGTTGTCTTTGTTAATGAGATTAGTCATTCAAGTTCTTCTTTTCTGAGATAAAAAAGATGAAACGAGTAAGCAGAGATGAGAGAAGGCTGATGCCAGACCACCTGGGGAGCTCCAGGGAACCAGATGTGAATCTTCCCCCAGAGTCTGTCCTGAATTCAGACGTTTTTTGAGAGAATACATTTTTGTTTAATAAAACCACCCACTTGTATTTCTATTACAGCAGCACTAGGCAACTTAAACATCTCGTTCTAAATTAGTCTGATTTCTTTTTTTTGTTGACATTTCTTTTTTGTTGTTGTTGACATTCTTAACAAGTCTGAATGCCAAGAAAGGCAAATATTTTTCTTATATAGAACCTTCCATTTAGAAGTTAGGATTTTTGAAGCAAGCTCTGGTGGCCTAGTGGCAAGAAGCTGTACTGCAATCCCAGAGGTGCACAGTTCAAATCCACCAGATGCTCTACTGAAGGAGGAATAATGGCCTGCTGTACCAGTCAGACCCGATTTGACACTACACACATAAATATTAATAATAATAAAAAATTTTTTTTTAAAAGAAGAAGTTAGGATTTTCAGTAAAGTCAATGTCGAAAATATATCTTCTGAGAGTTAAACCTGTGTTTTTGGTTGTCCCCCATTGCAGGCTCAAGAAGGGACAACACTTGTCACCATGTATTTACTCAGTATTTCTTAGGTGCCAGGGATGTTCCAGGCAGGAAGTAAAGATGTTGTAGGGAGGTAATGAAAACCACAAGCCCTGTTGCTGCGTGGGACCTTTGTGCTAACAGGGAGAGAGAGAAAATAAACCGAAGGTTAGAATGGAACAGTTGGTGTGCCCTGGATGGGATAAAGGAGCTGTAGTCAGAAGTACGTGTTTGGGATGGAATACCCTTTTGCATGTGGTGATAGGAGAGTCAGTTGTGATGGTGACACTGGAGCAGAAGTCTAAAGGAAGTGAGGAACAGGCCATGCAGCTCAGAAGGAAGACAAGGGAGTGGTACATCCAGAGGTCCTGGGACAGAAACAGCAAAGTGGCTTCTGTGACTTGAGGGGACAGTGTGAGCCGCGGGGGAAGGGACCCAGAAGGGCAACTCCTGGAGCGACATTGGAGGGTGCTGAGGAAAGGAGACATGATCCAACTTTTTTGAAGCCCGTGTGATTCATTGGTTCACAGTGTATATTCACAATGTTGTGTAACCACACCACAGTCAATTTTAGAATATTTTTAGCACCCCAACAAAACCCCTAGAATCCATTAGCACTGACTCACTATTTTTTTAACATTGAAAATGTTTTCTTTTAACCTTTTTTGCATTGTTGCACGACTGATGTTTTTAGAAGGCTTCCTGTGGGTTTGCGTGAAGACTAGACGGAAGGACAAATCAAGACAGACTGAGATACCACTGGGGTGAGGGAGGCCAGAGCACTCAGAACCCAGGGATGAGAGAGTGTCCAGGCTGTAGTAGAGAGAGAGGTGGCCCGCCACAGGTCGTACTGATGACAAGCCATCCTTGTTGGGGAGGGGATGCGTGGGTCACCTGGCAGGGAGGAGGAATTTGGCACCTGTGGCACCTGGAAACACTTAGTGGGAAGAGATGCAACCTGCTGGGTGATTAGCATCAAGGCAGCCAGCATCGAGTTGCAGAACTGGCTAGGACTCCAGTCCCTGGGAGGACCTGTGTGGGCAGTGAGAGCCCTGGCTTCACACACACGGGCCAGTTGTTGGATGGTTAGTGTCACTCAAAAGCCAGACCCTCAATCCCAGAGGCGCACGGTTCGAATCCACCAGATGCTCTGCCGGGGAAGGAGGGGCAGTCTCCTCCTGTACCAGTCAGATCTTATTTGATGGTACACACACACACACACACACACACATGCACGCCAGACCCACTGCCATTGAGCCCTTCTGAGTCGTGCTGACCCTCCGCTGGGTTTGCAAGGCTGTAAACCTTTTGAAGAGGAGACTGTGCATCTCTCCTCTGGAGCAGCTGGTGGATTCAAATTGCCACCTATTTGGTCAGCAGCCCGATGTATAAAGAAAGCACTTTTTACCAGAGGAGGGCTTCTTGCCTTAGATAACTAGTACTGAACTAGGCACGAGGAGTGGCTTTAATAAACAAAGCTAGTGTTTCACGGGTTAAGTGGCTAGGAATCCAAATTTGGAGGGCTACCTCTAGGAGAAGGTCTGGTGACATAGTGATAAGGACCTGAACTGCCAACCCGAAGGCACATGGCTTGAATCTACCAGCTGCCCTGTGGGAGAAAGGTGGGCAGTTTCCTCCCATGTAGTTTTACTGTTTCTGGTTGTGTGTGGTTTTGTTTGTTTGTTTGTTTTATTTTTCCGCTTTCCCATCAGTCTTGAATGCCTTTGCACTGTACAACGACAAGTCATAAGTTTAATAGTTTTACTGCTTCTGAAAACCCGCTGGAGGGTCAGCTGTGGGATGGTTCTGAGTCAAGGGCACACAACAACCACCACATCTAGGAGAAGACTTGCTTTCTCTGCCAGCCTTGGAGGGGGATCCTATCTCCTGTTAGCACCCATGGGCCCAGCAGCCTCGGAGATCTCCACGAGGCTCGGCGCTAGTCATCGCTTGGGTAAGGGAGGCCCTATGTAGGAACCAGAGTCCTACGGGCATGTTCCACTCTTGATTTTTCTGGTCATAATGAAGTCCCCTCTCTGCTTTCTTCCCTCTTTTATCATTGAGTGGTTGAGAATGTAGGCTACACCCCAGGGAAGTGCTGCTTCCCTTCCCTCAGGGCTGTGACCTGAGTAGGACTGTTCTTTCTCAACCCTGGTCCCTTTCCTCAGTGGCACCAAACACCACCAGTCCCTTTACAGCTGGTTGGCTGATCTCATTATTACATGGATGTCAACAGCACTGAGGATCGTGGCCCGGCGAGCTGGCACGTGGTTTTTTTGGGAGTGGGACACAGTTGAATCCACGACAGTAAGTTCAAGGCAGAGGGACAGCTGGAAGACGGCTGAGTAATGAGTCTCACAGTGTCCACTTGGGTTGGGCTCTTCCATTGCTGCAGGCTGGTTTGGGGCCAGTTTAGCCTTCCAGCCTCCTTGGGATTTGGGTGACCCTGTGCAGAGGTTCGGACCCAGGATCCAGCAGTTACAGACTGTCAATTCAGAACTTACTCAGACCTGTTCTCTACCTGGCTTTTCTGTTTGTACGTTCTAAAAAATATTTTCTTAAAGCCCTAAGCTTCACGAAAGAGAACGTTAGTGGTTAAAACTTGTACTGCCAAACCAAAGGCATATGGTTTGAATCCACCATCTGCTCCGCTGGAGAAAGATGCACATTCTCCTTCTGTGGGCTTTACAGCCTCTGAAAACCCATTTGGAGTGACAGCTCTGAGTCGGGTCTAACTCAGCTGTACCCAGCAACAACAATAAGCTCCTCAAGGCCAGAGATTTGTTATCATTTGGTTATCATTGGTGAGCCTGGCATAAGGAATGTACTAAGTATATTTTTGATTAATGAGTCAGTGAGCTATTAGTGCTTGTGGAAGTGTCCTGTGATCGCTAGAATGATTAATCGCAAGCTTAGTGACTTAACACAGCATATATTTATTGTCTAACCTTTGAGTGGTGTTGGAGAATACTGAATATCTCACGGGCTGCCAAGGCAACAAACAGGTTATGTCTTGGAGAAAGTGCAACAAGAGTGCGCCTAAGAGACGAGGATGGTGAGCTCGGCTTCATCTCACACACTTGGGGCATGTTTTTAGGAGAGGCCCTTCCTTGGAGAGTGTCAGTGCTTGGAATGGTGGAAGGTCAGCAAAGGAAAGGAAGACCCTCAACGAGCAGCAGTGAGCTCAGGTGCGTTGGGGATGATAAGGACGTCCCAGGATAGGCCAGTAGAGTTAAACTCTGAGTTCAGGAAGGTCACTGTGAGTCATATCCGACTTGGCTGCACCTAATAATAACAACAGCAGATTCTGGAGGTCACATGTTCCAAGTGGATTTAAAAAAAAACCAAACACAACAACAAAAACCCCATCTACGTCATTCATTGGACTTTAAGTCTCAACAGGAGCATACTGCCTTATTTTTCTCCTGAGGAGCAACCTGTAAATTCAAACTTTTCTCTTTCTTTTTTTTTTTATTATTATTTCTTGTGCATACTGTCAAATCAGATCTGACAGGTACAGGAGAAAATTGTCCCTCCTTCTCCGGCAGAGCATCTGGTGGATTTGAACCATGTACCTCTGGGATTGCAGTACAGCTTCTTGCCACTAGGCCACCAGAGCTCCCCAAATTCAAACTTTTCAATCTGGACCCTGCTCCACTAAAGAGTTCCTTCGATGAGTCTTTCCTCGGCTTTTAAAAAGCAGGATTGCCTTGCAAGCTGTGTTTCTTCTGGAACCTCTTGGGGGACGGAATCCACTTCTTTGCCTTTTCCAGCTTCCAGAAGCCACTTGCATTCTTTAACTTGTCATCTTCACTATAGCATCTTCAAACCTCTCTTACTTTGACCTTCCTGCTTCTCCCTTTTGTAAGTCTCCTGTCACCACGTTGATGCCGATTCATAGCGCCCCTCCATCAGGTTTCTGAAGCCTTGGATACTTTGCTGGAGGAGATACCCCATCTTTCTCCCGTGTAGCAGCTTGGAAACTTGAGCCGTGACTTACTGGTTAGCAGTCCAACAACACATAAGCCACTCTCTTCCCTTATAAGCAACAATATCATCACTATCACATTGGAACAGACAGATAGTAGACCCTCCAGGGTGTTGCCAGAGGCTGTAAATGGTACAGGAGAGTGCCTGTCTTTTCCCCACAGAGGGGCTATAGATTCAAACCGCCTGTCTTGGGTTGGCAGTCCCACTCTACCCACAAAGCTGTCCCTTTTATAAGGACCCTTATAATCACATTGATCCCATCCTGATCTACTCTTAAAATCCTCAATCATGCCTGCAGATTCCTTTTTAAAAAATACTTTTTTATTTGCAAAGTTCCGTTGGTTATGTAAAGTAACAGATTGACAGGTTTAAGTGATTAGGGTGTAGGTTGGCCTACCACAGTGTAA
>NW_006399822.1:11096163-11123634 GCF_000299155.1 Elephantulus edwardii
CAGGGAAGTGACAAGGTCCAACATGTTAAATCTCTAAGTCTCAGTTGGTGCTAACGGTCAACATACGTACTTGTCTCCTCTCTTGAAGCTGTGTGGGAGGGACTAATATTACCTGAGCAGACCAAGGCCTAAGGAAGTGGCAAGGTCCTAACAGTTTAATCTCCAAGTCTCAGTTGGTGCTCTAGTCAATATTTTCTTTTTTTAATTTCCTATTTATTATTTTTTATTAATTTTTGTGTGTCCCGTCAAATCGGATTTTGACTGATACAGGAGGAGATTGCCCCTCCTTCTCCAGCAAAGCTTCTGGTGGATTTGAACCACATATCTCTGGGATTGCAGTGCAGCTTCTTACCACAAGGCCACCAGAGTTCCCTTTGATTTATTCTTGAGTATTGAAAAGGAATGTGACTTCAGTTGTCTAAACAAAGAGAGCTGAAGCTAATACCCTTGCTTTGAAGCAGTGAAAAGAAAATGCTTCAGATATTTAGAAAAGATTTTTCAGTGGATTGTGTTGAGATAGGAAATGAAAAGTCCTCTCTGAGGATCAATAAATAGCTCTCAAATAGTTGGCAAATTAAAGTACAGTAGATTAAAGGGAAATGGCTTAGTTTAAAAAATACTGTTTTATTGATCAGTTTGCCTTTTGCTCTTTTTGTTGCTATGTGCCATCAAGTCCTCTGCGAACCATAGCAACCCTATCTACAGCAGCTCTGAACCCTGCCCTATCCTGAGCCAGTCTTACTAATTCCAACACACCTTCCCCTATTGCCCTAGTTTCTGTATCAATCCATCTCATTCAGGGTCTTCCCCTCCTGTGCTGTCCCTCCACCCTTTTGAGCATGATACCCTTCTCCAGGGAGCAGTCTTTCCTGGTCACATACCCAAAGTATGTGAGACAGAGCTTCAAAATCCTAGCCCCCAAGGAGACACTTGATTTCACCCTCTCCAAGACATAAGTATTTGTTTTCTTGGCAGTCATGGAATGTTCAAGACACTTCTTCATCACCACAACTGGAAGGCATTGATTCTTCTTTCATCCTTTGTCATTGACCAGCTCTCAGATGCATAGTAAGACCATAGCCTGGGTTAGATGCATCTTTGTCTCTAGACTTACATCGTTGCCTTTCAGTACTCTGGAGAGGTCCCTGACAGATTTTCCTAGTGTGGTTCATCTCTTGATTTCCTGGTTGCTGGGGCCAAGACTGTTGACTGTGGAGCTGAGCAAGCTATAATTGTTAACAACTTCAATTCCTTCTCCATCTATTGTGGTGCTGCCAGTTGGTCCAGTGGTGAAAATTTTTGTCTTCTTGATGTTGAGCTTCAGTCCATGTTGAAGACTACAGTCCTTGATCTTCCGCAACAAGAGCTCCAGGTACTCTTCTGTTTCAGTAAGCAAGGTTGTGTCATCTGCATAATGTAGGTTGTTGATGAATCTTCCTCCAGTCCTGATGCTATGTTCCTCCTCATAAAACCCTGCTTCCTGAACAGCTCATTCTGCATATAGGTTGAAAAGGTACAGAGACAGGATGTTTCCTGGTCCAAGTATAAGTTTCACTTAAGCACAATCAAGTGTTCTGGGATTCCCATTTTCCTTAAGGCTAGCCACTATTGTGATCCACACAGTCAAATTTCTTTGTGTAGTCAGTGAAACACATATAGACATTCCTCTGGTACTCTTTTCTTTCTGCCAAGATCCATCTGACATTAGCAATAATGTCTCTGGTGCCATGACCTCTTTTAAACCCAGTTTGTAGATTTGGTAGTTCTCTGTCAATGTACTGTTCCGTTAGTTTCTGGATAACCTTCAGCAGGATTATGTTATGTGTGATGTCAGTGATACTGTTTGATAATTTCCACACTTGGTTCCACACTTTTTTTTTGGAATGGGAATAAATATGGATCACTTCCAGTCAGTTGACCAGGTAGTGTCTTCCAGATTTCTTGGCACAACCTGATGAGTCATGTTCAGGGCAGCTTTTGTTTGTTGAAATATGTCAGTAGGTATTCCATCAATTTCCTGGGGCTTTATTTTTTGCCAAGTCCATCATAGTAGCCTGAACTTCCTCCTTCATCAGCATTGCCTCTTGATCATATGTTGTTTCTTGAAATTCTTCTGTGTCAGCCAATTCTTTTTGGGACAGTGACTCTGTGTACTCCTTCCATCTTCTTTTAATGCTTGCTCTTAGGAGCCTGTAATAATTCTGTCAGTCTGATTGCTTTTATAAAGTGAACTACTCATCTACTAAATCCTTCCCCTTTCTCCCAGCTGAAGTGACTTAAGTGACTCTATAAATTAGGTAGGTGCTGAAGTAGCTGATTCAGCATACTTGGAGGGTGTTATGGGCCTCTCCATCTCAGAGACTCAGCAGACCTGCTGGACCACTTGCTGTTTGCAAATAGACGTTTGAGCTCTTGGGGAAAATCAAGACTGGGGCTGGTGTCCCCGCCCACCTTGTTTTGTAGCAGTCTGCAGGCTCCAGCAGTGGCCTAGGGTAGACTCTGGACAGCCCCTGTGGGCAGTGGCCAGGATGACAGCGGCCCTGAGTTCCGGGAGGCAGATTTCACTCATTTCCTTTGACCTGGGACAGTGGCATAACGTACTTACTGTCCTCACAGAACTTTCTTCAGATCTTCAGGCTCAGAGTCTCAGTGATTCTGGGAATAGCTGATGAGAACCCAGGGTCTGAAAGGGGTTTTTTCTTTAGAAAGGGATGACATAGCATTGTGACTAGAGCCCTGGTGGCTGGGGGCTGCTAACCAGCAAGTCTGGAGTTCAAACCCACTGGTGACTCCAGTGGAGAAAGGTGGGCAGTCACCTCCTATCAATATTTACAACCTCGGAAACCTGAGTCTGAATCAATCGAAGACAGTGGGTTTGGTCCTATGACTAAGAGTCCTGGTAGTGCAGTGGCTAAAGCATGCTAACTGAAGGTCTTTGGTTCAAACCACCTGTGAGAGTAAGATGAGGCAGTATTCACTGTAAAGGTTTACAGCCTATAAGAAGCCTTACAGGGCAGTTTCATGATGAGTTCGAATTGACTTGGTGGTGGGTTTGGGAACCGTGGTGATCAGAGTGCTCAGTTTGCTAACTAAATGGTACAAGGGCCAGACTCAATATGAAGTACAGAAGCAATACCGTTGACCATCCAGCAAGCTTCCGAGGCTATAAATTGCTCTGGACAAGATTGCCCATCTTTCTCCTTGGAGCCCTTGGTGGATTCCAACCACTATAGAGAGGAGTGGCCTAGGCATTGGCAGCACAACTCCCTACTCACTAGGCCAGTACTCTGAAGCAGCCTACCTGAGTATATAGCAAATATGCTCTATTTAAAATGCTCACTTTGGTGCAAGTATGTTGTGGACCGAGGGGAAAAGACAGAGATGGGGACACACAGGAATGGAGGACAGGCCAGAAAGCAAGACAGCAGGGGCTAACAGCTGGAAGAGCTGAAGCTCCTAGCTAGGCCTTTCTGTGGTTTTATTGAGAATCACCAGGAAGTAAACAAAGAAAAATCACCAGGAAGTAAAGAAAACAAAGGATCATGGAGAAGTAAATCACAAAGAGAAACCTTTTGCAAACAAAGCCGGATTTTCCTCTATTGTTAACCTAATGCTCATCTCAGGAGGGAGGGATTAGTAAACACAAACTAAGAATTATGAAAACACCCAAGGTCAGCTTTGGTGCTTAACCTCTGTGAAGCCCACCCTCTGCATTGGTGCTGCTGCTGCTGCTGTTGTTGTTGTTGTTATGTGCCATCAGTCCCTTGCACACACTCATCAATCTCTGACACACGCATCCCGATTACCCCAGTCACTGAATCAATCCATCTCATAGAGGGCCTTCCCCTCCTGCGCCGTCCCTCCACCCTCCCAAGCATGATGTCTTTCTCCAATGACCGATCTCTCCTTACAACATGTCCAAAGTGTGTTAGATGGAGCCTCAGAATCCTTGCCTCCAAGGAGCCGCCTGGTTTGACTCTTTCCGGGATGAATCTGTTTTCCTAGCAGTCAATGGTACTCTCAATACTCTTCTCCAGCACCACAGTTCAAAGGCATCAATTCTCCTTCTGTCCTACAGGGGGAATTCTATCTTGTATATACGCCTCCCTCATTTTCTGATGCAACATTTGGATAAATATTAATATTAAATTTGATACTTGGCTTCCCACAAAAGTAGCCTGAGCACGGTAATTTATCCAGTCTGTGTTGGCTGGTTGGGGAAAGTCACCACAGTTTCAAGGGCCCGAGCCATTTTGCATTATTATTATTTACTCTTTCCTGGAACACAGGGGCATATTCAGGGAGGGTCAGAAGGTCAGTGAAATGGAATCCTTTTGGTTTGAATCCCATTATTGGTTGGTGGTATAGATCCACCAGCCACTGTGAAGGAGAAAAATGTCTGTCTTTGGAAGAGAAGCCAGACTGGACTCTGGGGCTACCGCAGAGGAGAGGAGGGACATTGTCCTGGGCAGCAGAAGGCCAGTGGTGGTGTTACAGAACACAAGGGGTTCTTTCCGTAGTCACTCGCCAATAAGACAAACGGATTGCAGTGTCAATAAGTGCACTTTATTACACAGATCTGGGAGACAGTCACCTCCAAGACTGTCTCCCCATCTGGGAGTGGTCATGGGCTTTTATAGAATGCTGAGACATCAACTTACTTAACAATAAACTTTTGTTAGTAAAATTAAAGAATTTCTATATCTGAAAGAAAATCATTCACACCCAGATGCTTCCTTTCCAGGCAAACAGGCAGATTAAGTTACAATTTACATATGATTGGGGAGAACAGCTTCAAAGAGATCACAGCTAATCTAGGAGATGCATCTCCTCTTCTGATTGACAGATCACAGACACTAAGAACTCCAAGGTCAAGCAACCAGTCCCACAGGCTGGAGAAAACTATAGTTTTATAACCGATACCTATATAGAGAATTCTGAACTTAACTAATACCACCCTATCAGCAGCCGAAAGGTTTTGAAGAGCTAGAGGACTTGAATGCTGACCATGCTGGCAGTATTGACTGGGACAAGTATTGACTGGCTTCTTCCACGGATGGGAAGGGCAGCATTTATGTGGTTAGTGTGCGTTTGTATGTATTTCATTTAAGCTTGATCATTATGATTTAATCACTTTACACATTCTGTTCTGTGATTTTAAACCTGCTTTTACAGAAACGGCCAAACAGCAGACAAAATAGATTCTCTTCAACAGTATTACAGAATTGTTCAAAAGATCATCTTGTTCAGCAGAAGACCATTTTCCCCAATGGTTTTGCAGTTCTCGGATGACTTTCAGAAGATCAGGGGTGCCCGAGCCCCTCAGGTCCCTTAAATATTAATAAACATTGATCTCTAGATAGGGGCATCCCTGGTCCTTTCATTAAGAACATTGATCTTCCCAAGAAAGCATCATTGAGCTTCAACCATACAAAACCAAAAGGGCAGCATTTGCCTAAAAAACAAAGCCCAGAAGACAGGAAAGAAGGACAAAGGAAAAAAGGGAACCTAGAGAAGAAAGAGCAAAGAAGACTGTGCTTCCCTCACTCCTCGTCACCCAGGGGATTGCCACCGGTGTCACCAAACAGTGTATACATTGTTGGATGGAAAACAAATATACTCTGTGAACTTCCGCCCAAACTAGAATTGAAAACCAAACACGTATCTTCAGAATATGGAAATTGTTTGACTCAAAACCAACCAAGAACTTGATCTGTCAAAGTGACTGACAGTGTTAAGCATCACTTGAGGGATGCTTTTTTCTTCCTATGTGATACACACACATTACCGTTTTTTTCTGTCCTATATAACTCTTTGCTATCTTATCCTATGGAATTTTTCAAATATTTCATTCAGTCATCTAATTTTTACATCTTTTATTACAATTGCTGAATTCATTTAATTAAAATGTTTCCTCAAATGCCCATTGTACCTGGCCATTCTCTTCACCTCCCTGTGTATGAATTTTTGCTCGTCTCTCCCTCCCCTCTCATCCCTGTTAACCTTCCCAGGTGGATTCTCTGCATGCAAACCTTTCCTTGGCTCCCCCCACCCCCTAATCAGTCAGCAGTGTATATTTTCTTCCATATGGTTAATTACATGGTTAGACACAATGTCTGATCATCCTTTTGTTCCACATCGTCCTTCACTTCACCTGTTCCAATAAGGAATTTGTTACCTACCCGTTAATTACCTATTCCTCCCATCCTATAACTATACTAGATTGATATCTCCATAAGGAAACTTTATGAAGGTTATTTGTTTTGGGTTTTTTTTGGGTGGTTTTTTTGTATTTTTGGTTTTGACTCAGTATTTGCCAGTTTATGACTGGCTTATTTCCCTCAATGTCCTCTGGATTCATCCATGATTTGTTGTTCATGAGTTCGTCATTATTTTTCAGTGCTGCATAGCACTCCCGTGGTGCGGACGCACCATGGTTTCTGGATCCATTTGTGTGTTGATGATCACAATAGTTGCTTCCATCCTTTTGCTGTTGTGAATAATGCAGCAATAAACATGAGTGTTCGTATTTAGCTGGCTCAAATGGTATTTCTCATGGTACATTGGTTTAAGATAATAAAAATATGGAACACTTCATGAATTTGCATATCATCCTTACACAGGGGCCAGGCTAATATTCTCTGTATTGGTCCATTTTTTATATATGTGCCTCAAAACAAGCACAATTTGAAGGCATCTGATGCCCACTCCTCTCTGTTAAGGAATCCCCCTAACATAATGAGCTAATGTAAGCAGAATAAAAATGTTTTTGTACAGCTATTCATTAATCTGGGATAAAGCTGCTCAAGTCACAGAATGCTTACAAGGCATCCTCAACTTGGAAGGAAAATCTCTGGGTGCTTCTTGTTTATATGATGTGTTTTATAAAAGTGGGGACTCGTTCTGCACACTGTTCTGTTCTTTTGTTTCCTTTTGTGTCCTGGGCCTCTTACCTAGGCAGGTACAGTACATCTACCTCTATACTCCATTAGGTAGATGCACTAGTGTTTCACTCATGCTGTAGCCTTTTAACATGGTGGTTCAAGAATTTGATGGCTGAACAATTCAAACCCACCACCCTCTGGGGGCGAAAGATGAGGCCAGCGGCTTCCATAAAAATTTACAGCCTTGGAAACAATGGGCAGTTCTCTGTCCTCCAGGGTCACTGGGAGGCGGGACTGCCCTGACCTCATGGCCCCGCATTGGTTTGCTTTTTTATAGATGTGCAGTTGGTTTGTGGTCTTGGTTGTTATGGTAACCTCTCTTCCCTCTGATTTTGTCTACATACATATCCTTGTGGGATCTATTCCTGGACTAACAGTCCTTGTAACATAGGATCTACACGGTTCAGTTTTGGGGGCACATACTTCCACATTAACTCTTACAGTGTTTCCTAGGTGTCATCTTTCCAGCTCTCATTGCCTGTGTTCTCCTAAATGTTCCATTTCAGCCCAGTCTCAGGTTTTTAATTGTGGTAGTTTTGCCCCCAGGGACCGTTGAGCACAGTCTGGAGACATTTGTGGTTGTCACAGCTGGGAGGAGCTGCTGGCGTCTAGTGGGGATGCTTCTCCACACCCTCAGGTGCTCAGGGCAGCCTCGGCAGCTCCAGTTAACCAGCTCAAAAGTCAGCAGTGCTGAGGCCCAGAAAGCCGAGGAAAGCTGATCGGCCAGTTCGTAAACCTGCCTGTGACTTACCTGTCTCCAGCCAAGAATGGAAAAACAGGTTTTCCCTAACGATCCACCTCCACACTCGTTTAACGGGCAGTGGAGAGCTGGACTCCCCTTGGGGAAATGCTGGCTCTGCCACTTACCATGTTGCAAAGTCACATCAGGGTGTTTTTCTTTCTCTCTCTTTTTTGTAATTTTCCAGGTGCTGAGTGCTTAGATTTTTTTTTTTCTTTAACATTTTAGTTGGTGAATATTTTAATACTGCCTGAATGATGGTGGTTGTCCACAAGGACCTCTGGTGGCACAGTCCTTGAGTTGTGTGCTGCTAACCCAAAGGCCAAGAGTCTCTCTCGAGTCGTTCAAATCTGCCAGTGGTTCCGTGGCAGAAAGAAAGGCCATTCCTCCTCAGAAATCCACTGGAGGGTCTACTCTGAGCTGGTTTTGAGTCAACAGTGCTGTACCTGCGCTTCTCTTTGGACCCACCCTGACCCTGACTTGCCATTTGTCTTAACCCAAATATATGTTTCTAGTGTTGACATCATGCTTGGAAGGGTGGAGGGACAGCACAAGAAAGAAAGGCGCTGCATGAGATGGATTGACACAGTGACCGGGGCAGTGAGGGTTCGTGTGTCCGAGTCAGTGAGACTGGCTCGAGACAGGGCAGGGTTCAGAGCTGCTGTACATAGAGTCACTATGGATCACAGGAAGCACAACACATAGCAAGAAGTGCTGGTGGCACAGTGGTTGGAGCGATGTAGGTGATTTGCGTCTACCTTGGGAGGAAGATGTGGCCATCTGCTCTTGTAAAGATTTACCATCTTGGCACCCTGTGGGCAGTTCTTCTGTGTCCTGTGCCGTCAGTAAGAGTTGCTATCAACTGGACAACAGAAGGACTTAGAAGTGTTTCTTGCATGTTTTCAAGCCCCTTGACATCCTACTAGGAAGCTTAGCCTTGATATTTATTGCGTCACCTTTAAAAGTTGCATGAATGTAACTGTTTAGCTCTTTTATTTAGTTGTTTTCAAATGCACTGATTGACATGGGAAGAGATTGCCCATCTTTCTCCTGTGGAGCAGCTGGTGAATTGGAACTGTGTGTTTGTGCCTCGGCAACTTAATTCCTTCCCACCAGACCACCAGACCTCTAATTTAGTAGACTGATTAACTAAAAAGAACAACAGATACTGCATAGTCGACTGTTATTTTGTACCGATACTTGTGCTGTTTATGGGAGGGAAATCCTTTTTGGTTTATTTTCATGTCTAACTGGACCTTTTTTACCCCCTTTTTCCAGTGTCTGGGGTTAAGACCAGATAGTATTTTAGACTGTGAGCATCCTGTGGTCGCTGCCACTATGGTCACTTCTACCATTGTCCCTCGCATGCCATCAAAGATGAAAGCTCATAAATAGGTGTTACTGAACTAAAACTGGTGGTGTCTTGCCGGTCACAGTATGCTGACCCTTGCTGTAAAGCCATCTGGTTTTGGATCTTTGACTGAGAAACTTAAAATACATATTCAGACTAAGAAGTTTTGAAAATGAACTAACTGGCAGTGACGAGACGCCCTGCAGGTGCACTGGTTTAAGCACTCAACTGCTGACTGGAACCTCCCAGCTGCTCTGTGGGAGAAAGATGTAGTCAGCGTCCCTGAAGAACATGGCCTTGGGAACCCTCAGCGGTAGCTCTGCTTTGTCCTGTGGGCTCACTGTGGTTCAGAACCCTCGATGGCAGTGGGGTTGAGTTTTTTGTGGGGTTTGGTGAGTCCCCCACCTAATGCCTGCCCTTTGCTTATCTTGCAGAGATGTGGTATGGTGTGTTCCTGTGGGCACTGGTCTCTTCTCTCTTCTTTCATGTCCCCGCCGGACTGCTGGCCCTCTTCACCCTCAGACATCACAAATATGGTAGGTTCATGTCTGTAAGCATCCTGTTGATGGGCATCGTGGGACCAATTACTGCTGGAATCTTGACAAGTATGTTAGACATTCAAATACCAGTTCACTGTGACCAGTCAGCTCATTGCAGGGCCTGTTTACTGACATACCTGAGGGGGATGAAGGGAAAAGAGTGGATTTTAGAACAGGTTGAATGTGTTGCCTTTTTTAATTTTCTTTTTTTTAATTACCTCCAATACCCTTGGTTAACTTCTGAGTCCGATTTCCTCATTGTTTAAGGGAAGTCAAGCTAAGCTATTGAGACTTCAGGGATGGAACAATAATTCTAATGACAAGAGTTCTTACTTAGAAAAGTACCTGTTCTGGGTTCTAGTTATTATTACTTTTCTCTTCAAGACTTCCTGAAGAATAACAGATTCCTCTTGATGTAAATATTTTTAAACCCGGGGTGTTCTGGATTTAGATTTGATGGCTTTATTTGGGTGGTTTTTTCCTCCCTCATATCACAGAGCATAGCTCCAGGGATAAGACTTTAGATTTTTTTTCATTTGTTTGTTATGTTTAAGTTCTGTCAATATATTGTGATGCTGAACCTTGTGCCATTGGGGTGTCTGATGCCATAACGGTTACTCATGGTGAACAGTGTTTGGTGGAACCCCAGTTTAAGACACATTTGGAAGGAGAGTGGCATCCACTTCCTATGTGGTTGTCTTTGGAAACTCAATGAACTTTGATAAATGACAATAGTTATAGAAGGCTTCAGGCCTTTTGTTCATAGGGTCACTATGAGTTGTCCTTGACTTGAAGGCAATCAACAATAACAACAACATTTTAAGATAATAATTAAGTATAGGTGACATACTCATATAAATGAAAAGATGTAAATAATGAAATTTTTTATTACCCCTCCCTAAGTTTATAAACCTCCCTTTGTGTTTTGGTGTAGATAATGCTTTCTAAGTACATATATAAACAAATTTTTCAAAAGAGAAACATGATGTTCGTACTAATTGGCCTTTGGTTTTTCTTTTTCCCACTTGTGAATTTGAACCTTGAACTTTGAGCAGAGTGTAGCCGTCAGCTTCTTTGACTTGAATGTCTTGGAGACAAGAAGCCCTAGTTTCCCTGTGCCCTCTAGATGGTGGAACCTTTGTATAACCCAGGGGAGGGGACCCCTTTCTCCTGTTTACATTATGATGTTTCCATAAAAATCCTTTTTTTTAACACTGTCATTTTATTTATATTACCTATTGCTGCTCTTTATTTTATTTTTTTATTAGTATCTTAAGGAAAGTTTACAGAAAACTTGATTTCCATTCTTTCATTGTTGCAGATTTTCTTCCCTACCTCCCCTAGTTTGCTTTTCTCTTTAAAAAGATTCTTACATTGTTGCACAATTTCCTCCCTCTCCCCAATTCCCCCAGTCCACTTTGCTATGCACCTCTTATTCTGGACTGTTGTCCTGAAAATAATACCATAGCATATATTTCTTTTAGACACTTCTTTTCCTCATTTGTTTAAATGCAGTGTTCATTATTTATTCCCTCTTCTCTTAGTCTCCGCCAACCCCTAACCCCTTGCTGCTCTTTAGAATCCCTCTGCTCCATTCTCCTTCCGCGATTACTGGCTCCCAGGAACTGCCTTTAGATTTCTCATTTAAAATAAGGATAATTAGTTCCCTCCTCATACACTTATGTGATGATTAAATGAGATAATGTATATGCAAAGTCCTTGGCATAACACTTAATGCATAGCGATTGTGCAATAAATGGTGTTTCATTTCCAGCTTGAAGGCTCTGTTGAATTGAGTGTGTTTCTTTCCCATTTTACTGCTCCCTGTGGTGTGCTTCAGGCTTCCTTTTTCAGCATCCCAGTCCTACTCGAGGACCCAATTCATGTTTCTTACTCCTCTTTCTGTCCAGATCACTATTTTTGGAGCTAAATTACAGAGGGAGCCCATGAAATGGATTTGCCTTTCAAGTGTTCATAAGACATTGTACACATAGGCCCTATTAGTGAGAATTTTAAAATCACAAATGCTTATAGCAACCAAATATGTTAATATGCCTTCATATCACAATGGCATGTGTAGACTTTAAGACACCGTGCATTGCCTTAAAAAACCTGTCATGCCTTCTGTCTTGTATCTTGTGTCCTCCATCAGCTACATTCTGAGTTCTGTAAGAATCACTATCTTATCTTATAATACATGGTGGTGTTCTGTAGATGCTACCACTTGAATGAGGATGCTCTTGTGAGAAAGGAGAATTAAGGTTTGAGTTTCTAGGGTAGGGGATGAGGATCATCTAAGAACTTTGCTTTTTTTTTTTAGGCTAAGATTTTCTGTGTCCTTTTAGTGCCACTCTGAGTCCCTCTAGCAACTCCAAAGTGTATCTGGGAAACAACAGAGATCCACCCCCCCCTTCTTCTTGTTGTGTGCTTTGGAGTCAGATCTGACTGGCTCCAGAGGAGACTGCCCATCTTCAGCAGAGCATCTGGTGGATTCAAACCGCGTGCCTTTAGGATTGCAGCGCAGCTTTTTGCCACTCGCACACTAGAGCTCTCTAGTTATATTTGTTTTTGTAGGAAAACAAATTTTCTAGGAAGTGATACTGACTGACATCATAAAAACAGTTAATGACATGGATACAGAAAGGAATTCTGGAGTATTTCTTACCTCATTCCTTTTTAACTAGAACGGCTGTTTATAGATATCAGGAGCTTGTGGTGGCCTAGTGGGTGAGGGGTTGTACTGCCAAGCCAAAGGCATGTGGTTTGAATCTACCAGCTGTACTAAGGGTGAAAAATGGGTAGTCTTCTTCCACGGGGTTTACAGCCCCTGAAAAATCTGCTGGAGGGTTAGCTATGAATTGGTACCCTGAGTTTTTAGTTACTTAGACATACAGAGGCCTTATAGCCCACCTTTCTTCAGCTTCCTGGTTCCTCCTCATCCATTGTTTGATGGGAATTTTGAATGGAGGAGAAATTCTTAGGTCCTCTTCTGAAACCTTTCTTGCCCAAAAATGTTTTCAGTTCATGTTTAAATTTGATAATGATTTAATTACACAGAAGCAGCTTTGTCATTTACTGTCAAAAATTGTTTAGGTCTCTTTTAAGTACTGGGCACGAGCCTAATTGGCCTGGGGAATAAAGAGTTCTTTTTGAGCTCATAATCAGGTCATGTGGGAATTGTTATCTTCTTGATATTGTTTATTACTTCCAGAGGATTTTAGAAGACTCAATTTAAAAAACTTGCTTTTAAGCATCTGAAAGCATGTATTTGCAAAAAGGAGGAATTTCAGGCAGTTAGGAGGAGGAGAGAAAGCAGTACTTTACTATAATATTTAAACTTTAAAAATTCAGACTGTTGTATTGGTTATATTAACCTTATTTTCTTTTTAAACCTTTTTAAATGTTAACACAGGTGCAGCCATTGCTGGAGTTTACCGAGCAGCAGGAAAGGAAATGATCCCGTTTGAAGCCCTCACCTTGGGCACTGGACAGACGTTTTGCGTTGTGGTGGTTTCCTTTTTACGGATTTTAGCTACTCTATAGCATCCGCCCTTATGCTGGGATGCCAAGAAAGTGTAATTAACAAGCCTGGAATTGTGATATTTTCCTGTTTCTTCAAATGGAAGCAACTCAAATGACCAGAGAAATGAAAGATGACATCTCAGCTGTGTCTTCAATCCTAAGCTCCAGAATGGAGGATATTTTTGGATTCCTATTCTTTTCAACCAAAAGAAAAGGAATGTCTTGGCTTTCTTCTTTGCAGATATTTCATATAAGCAGCTTTACACCTTTACCGACGCCAGACCACAACAGAGCTTCTGCGTTGCTGTTTAGAAGATTCTGAGGGAACATGCAAGGTTGCAGATTCAGACAAACTATGGGAAGATTGGTTTCTTTCTAAGCAAGTCAGTACTGTATGAAAGTCTTAGTTGATTTTGGTTCAAATGTAGTGAATTATTGTGCTACGTTTTTATGACAGTAAGTGCCAAGAAGGTCTGGATGACTGTAGCTTTGAGAACAAATGTGGTCACTGTAACGGGGAAAAAAATTACCTGAATGTGACAAAAGTAGTGGCTTTGGTTCTCCTGTGTAAAGGAAAAGTTATAACTATTGAATGATGTGACATTTTACAGATAACCGTCTTGACCTCTGATTATTTAACATATTTTAAAAGATGTGAATTTATTGTTTTGTGTATTCTCAAAAATAAGCTTGCTGATTGGAACGCCCCTCTTCTCTGCCAAGTATCCCCATTACCACTTCTCCTCTTGTTTTTGTTCTCTTAAATTTTTTTTAATTTAATTGAAATTATGTCTTATTTATTTGGTTTGAGTTGAAAATCTTAGGCCAGATCTTGGTTAGGATGGACTTTGAGCATGGAGCCCAATAAGAAGTTATTTCAGCTATTTCTTTTAAGAGTTTTTCCTAGTGACTTTGGTTTACAAATAACGCTTAAGACATTATAGTAGTTTAAACTGTAGTCAGTGGTTTCTGATTGATTTCTTGGTCTAACTGTGATAATTACCTAGTGGAGCATCTCCAGCCCACTTTTACAGTATTGGATGTAAACTCTCAGAGGCTGCATGCAGCTTCCTCTTTAGATACTGTAAACTTCTAACCCCATTTTCCTCCAGGAGGATGTAGCTCCTTTAAAAGAAATAAAAATCAGGAGTTTTTAAGCTCGGTCTTAATTTTTTTTAAAGTTAATTATTTTTCCCTTTCTTTTTCATTAAAATGCCTGAAAACTCTGACTTTCACAAGGGAACAAATTGTGAAGATGAAGTATTTGACCTGATCCTTACTACCTAAAGAGCTTTGTATGTTCTTAATACCTGTTTTCAGAATTGTCTTTGGTAAGTCTGACATTTTTAAAAGGAAGTTTTCATTATGAATGTTAAGGCCAGCTGACCCCTGAGGAAGCTTGCCCTTGAACTTGTTCCATATAGAAGAGAGTCTGCACCCTGGCTTCTGATTAATATTAGCGAGAAGGACCATCTACTGGAGAAAATCGTGGAGAAAGTTACAGATCACAAATAGTAACTGGGTATTTTCCATTAGTCCATGTCTCAGCATTACACTGATGGATGCTTTGGGTAGGCAGAAATAAGTAAGATCATGGACAATTGTCCTCACAAGTCCTCAGCAGGATTACGCTACAATCCTCAAATCTTCTTCCAAGCAGATTTCTAGTTCAGGAATCTTTGTTTCAGCTCAAGTAGCTACTGTTCTGAAAATTATCTCTTCAGTTTAAGAAATTGGGCAAGTTGCATCCTCTGTTCTGGATGATTTTGCTCATCTCTTTGGAAAGATGTCTTCTATTACAATTCTTGCCTAAAATATTATTTAGGCTATATAATTCATAAACCCTCTAAAGACGTGTGTTGCCATTTGGTGCCCCTTTACCTAATTCTTTAATATGTTGATCCATGATTAAAATGTTTGGCTATTTAAAAATTAAGACCTTTTGAAAGGTACCTTTGTTTCTGTCTGTTTCCTAAATTTTGGTTATTCATTATTGTAAAAAAACTTCAAATGTAAATTATATCTTCAAATTATTGAATGTTGTATCCATCCCAGTATGTGAAGCATTTCCTGTGAATAACTGTATATAGAACTGATAAAGGCTGAGCTACGGTAGCTTTACACAGGTTTTCAGGAAGAAGCTCTCTGAATGGAAAAGTATCTGTTCACCCTTGTTTTTATTTATTTGTTTCAATTTCTTATCTTAAATACATTATTTCTAGGTGGTTGTTCAGATGGAAAAAGTACTGGCATTTGTGTTGAACATTTTACCTTTCATGTATGTAGCTTTGGGAAGATTTTTGCCAAAGTCTTTGCTAGAGACATACCTAACCCACCCCTCCCCCGAGCTGTACTTCCAGTTTTAGTTAGGAGGTGAAAGCGTTTCATGAAAACTGAAGTCTGTATCCAAAAGGTTAACTTGTGATTAGTGCAAGAGAAAGAGGTCTTTCTCCAACCTGCCTTCCACTGTGTGCTGTTAATACAGATAATTTTTTTTGCAAAAAATATTTTTCACAAAATGTTTAAAGTATAAGAAATAATTTGTACATATGATTTTCTTTCAAACCTTCCTTATGATTTTGAGCTTAAGTTTTCAAATTGTAGGTCGGCTTCTGATTCCAGAGTCCTTTCTGGCTGCTCTGGTTTGAATTAAGTTCTTCTTATTGAACTGCAGTGCATACCAGCCTTCCCCAAGGAAGTGACCTGGAATGTGAAGCCATGGTGCAGTTGCTTATCCATGTGCAGGAAGTTTTGTATACACGCACTTCTAGTTTGTGCACTCGGTAGGGCTGGTTGTGACTAAAATCAGCTTCACTTTTTTTGTATTAGGTTATTCTACTGACTGCTGTAGTCTAAATGATCAAATCTTTGTACAATGGAAAATGATTTAAATTTTATTTTTCTACTGATATTTCTAATTCTGGTACAAATGTTTATCAATAAAGAGTTACTTTCAATCCCGTGAGGTGAAATTGTATTTTTCAGTGGCAAGAAGTTTAATCTTTTGTAATAAATTGTTTCTTGGCTTTTTTTAAAAAAAATAGTATTTAACATATATTTAACTTTTAATGTTCAGCATTTTACTATTTATGGTAAAATTCCTGTTCAAAGATATGATTAAACTGCCCTTTCATTATTCTAGTAGTACTCCCATTCTCGCTTTTTTTCCAAATCGTTTCATTACCGTTATTGGGAGCTCAGTCCCCTAAACCAATACCTCCTCCACATTGTTAATTGGGGCGAAAATAAACATGCAGTTATATTTCATGTGTGTTAATTTTAAGGCAAAGTTCCTGTGACTTTTGTCTGACTTATAAAAGTATATCCACAAACTGTTGTTTATCATCCAGTCGGACCCTCCAGTGGGTTTTTCAGAGGTACTAAACTTCATGGGAGGAGATGGCCAGTTATATTTGAGCACATTTAAATTGATGCTTTTGAGTGGTGCTGGACAAAGTATTGAAGATGCCTCCAGTCCATCTGCCAAGAGAACAAAAGGTGTGCCCCGCAGAAGGTGAACCAAGTTGCCCTGTGAAGGCAAGGATTCTGAAGCTGCGTACTTTCAGCATGTTGTCTGGAGGGACGAGTCCTTGGAGAAGGACGTCGTGCTTGGAAGGGTGAGGGACAGGGCAAGATAGGAAGACCTCGGTTGAGATGGATTGACACTGATTGTGAACTTTGATAAATGTCAATAGTTGTAGAGGGCCTTCAGACCTTTTTTTGTTCATAGGGTCGCTATGAGTCATGCTCGACTTGAGAGCAATCAACAACACGGCAATAGAGGCAGAAGTGTCGGAGGTTGGCTTAGGACAGGGCCCGGTCACTGAGTTGTAGTTCACTCGATGGCAGTAAGCAGGTTGGTGCGGTCGCGCGACGGACTACAAGTCCCAGCATGCATCGCTCCCGCGCGGCCTCCTGGCTCCGCCTGCAAGTGCGTCCCGGAAGTGTCGTAATTGCTCCCATGTGGCATTGTGCGCTTGCTCAAAAGCAGCGGAGCCCGCCCGGGTAGCCGTGGCCTCCTCGCTTCTGTGTTAGATCTCGTGGGTCTTTGCTGCTTCGAACAGCCGCGAAGGTGTTTTTTGCCTTGCACGGACATGGAGGAATTTGACTCCGAAGACTTTTCGACCTCCGAGGAAGACGAGGACTACGTGCCGTCGGGTAAGCCCTCTCTTCTGAGGGGGCGCAGCCCTTGGTCCCGCCCCTCACGCGAGACGTGCCAAGTGCACTCATTTCGGGGGGCGGGGTGGTGAGAGGCCTCGGAGAAATCGGGCCTCAACTGCCCGAGCCCTCCTGTCCCGCGTCCGGTACCCCGGGCCCCGCGTGCCTGCTTCTCGCGGCCGCTGCCGGGGCGCTGGCTTCGAGCGGAGCGCGGGAACCGGCACGTGAGCGCGGCCCGGCTGCGGGGAGCAGCGTCGCGGCCCCGGGTGCTGCGGCGACAGCCCAGCTGTCACTGTGGCCCCGAGTGCGCCCAGGCCGAGGGCTTGGCTAACGAGGACCTCGGCCTGGCCTGACCGCTGGCCTTGCTCGTGGACGGCCCCACGCGCCTCGCGGCCGGAGCGATCTGATTGGTCGGAAGTTCACGTGATGAGTCGAGTTTTGCTTTTTTGCAGTTGACACCAATTTTGTTTTATGCCCGGGACCTCTTTTGGACATCTCAGATCGAAGGTGGTACAGTAAATCCTGCCCCCAAGCCTTAGCCCACCCCTCCCCTTCCCCACTCTTACCTGGTCTCATCTAGATAGTCAGAGCTCCGTTAAAAAAAGAAATTTAAAAATTTCAGTTCGAATCTTCTCTTGTACCCGTCAGATCCGATTTGATGGTTCACACACAACACAAACAATTAAAAAATTTAAACACACACACACGAGAGCTCTGGTTCAAACACACACAAACAAAAAATTAAAACACACACACACACACACACACACACACACACACACACACACGAGCTCTGGTGGCCTAGTGGCAAGAAGCTGCAACTACAATCCCAGAGGTGCACGGTTCGAATCCACCAGATGCTCTGCCGGGGAAGGAGGGGCAATCTCCTCCTGTACCAGTCAGATCTGATTTGACGGTACACGCACACAAAAATAATAAAATAAAATACACACAAATCTAAAAAATTAGTAATCCTTAATCCCTCTTTAAGAAGAACCCATCAGTAAAATCTGGGTTTGTTTTTAAACAATATTGGTTTTTATTTAAGGATGGTATAAAATCATTTTTTTTAAACTTAAGCTTTGAAGTAGAGAGGGGAAAAAATCTTACATACTGCTTTATTGTGTGTTTGCAGTAAAATTGTGGGTTTTTTGAGCGGGAGGATTACTTTCTAACCACTTTTCCTCTCTGAGCCTCTGGTTTTGCTTCTCTGGAGAGCCTAAGACACCTCTCCATATACATTTTAGAATCAGCGTGTCGATCTCCCCGTCTTTCTTGGGGCCTCTTTTATTTGGGATTTCATTGGCTTCTTTCTCTCAAGAGGCAAGGATGGTGAAACATGCTTTGGGTATGTTGTCAAGAGGGGGGCCAGTCCTTTGAAAAAGACATCTTGCTGGGACAGGTGGAGGGTCTGCGAAAAGAGAGGAAGATCCTCAACTAGATGATTGATCCAGTGACTGACAGGTGGGAGATGCTTAGGGTGGTACAGGACAGGGGAGGTACATATCTGTGCTTCCTAGGGTCACCATGGGTCAACTCCTCACACCTAATAATAATATCGGATCATTTGACAGTTTGACAATATTTTCAATCTCTCTTTTTTTTTGCAATATCCTGAAGCACTTTATTATACAGATCTGGGAGGCAGCTCCTGGACTGCCTCTTCCTTTGGGAGTGATCACTGGGTTTTATACTAGGGTGAAACACCAACCCACTTAACAATAAACTTTTGTTAGTAAAATCAAAAAATTGCTGTATCTGCACCCAGATACAGGCAGATTAAGTTACAATGTACATATGATTGGGGGAAACAGCTTCAAAGAGATAACAGCAATTAATCTCAGGGATGGAGGTTGCCCATATTTCTCACTCAGCGGCTGGTGGATTCAAATCCTGTGCCTTTGCATTGTCAGTGCAGCTTTTTACCTTTAAGCTACCAGAACTCCCTATTCATTGCTAGTATGTGGAATGACAATGAATCTTTGCATATTAACTTTGTATAGTACAACTTTGCTTGACCCATTTATCATTTCTAGAGGATTATTATCCATCTATGCATTTTTCCACACAGTCTTTTAAGTGTGTAGCTACTTAGTTTTCCTTAATGAATTTATGCAGTGTCCAATATGAAGGTGAATAGGAGTGGTGTGACTGGACAGCATTGTCTTATTGCTGGTATTAAGGAGGAAACATCAGTATTTTGCTATTCATGAAGTCAGTTATGTTCTTCACTGATAGCTTTTATTAGGTATTTCCTTCTGTTCTGCTTTTACTGAGGTGAATTTCATCAAGTGCTTTTTACTCCATCTGTTGATAACATCACATATGGTATTTTTTTAGTCATTTAATTTTGTGAATTACAGAGATTGACGTCATAAAATTTGAACCATCCTCTCCTAGAAAGCTTAGTGGTAAGTGTGTATTATCTGGTCTTCCAGTAATCAGCTTCCCTAAGGATCATGGCTCATATGACCCTTCTGTATTCCTCCTAAACAGTGCTCTTTCTCATCTGTTTCAATGCAGTATATGTAGTTTATCCCCTCTTAGTGTCCCCCCAATTCCATTGTCAGTCCTTCTTTACAACAGTGGCACAATGAAAAAAAACCCCAAAACCCCAGTGACACTATGCCGAATTTGTGCTTTTGTGACTGAGATATTTCACTCAGCATGATGTCCTCCAGGATCACCCATTTTGTATATTTCATGAGTTCCTTGTTTTTAGTGCAGCATAGTATTCCATTATGTAAATATACCATAGCTTCTCCATCCGTTCGTTCTTGATGGTCACTTGGGTTGTTTCCAACTCTTTGCTATTGTAAACAAAGCCGCAATAAACATGGGTGAGGATATATCTGCTTGGGTTGCAGTTCTAGTTTTTTTAAGGTATATGCCCAGTAGTGGAATTGCTGGGTCAAATGGTATTTCTATTTCCAACTTTTTGAGAAAGTGCCATACTGCCTTCCACAGTGGTTGCACCATTTTACACTCCCACCAACAGTAAATAAGGGGTCCAGTTTCTCCGCAACCTCACCAACATTTGTTTGCTGCTCTGTTAAATTTTGCTATTCTTACTGGGGTGAGATGATAGCTCATAGTTGTTTTGACTATGAAATTTTTAAAAGCTAGTTGAATCTCTGGGTAGGTTTTATTGATTGGTGCCCACAGTGTACTCACGCATCAGGCAGTGCTTTGGTGGAACTATCTGAAGATGGAAAATGTGTGTGTGTTCGCTTTAGCTGTACTTCCAAAGTTTTAAGTCCTCTTCCTGTAAAAATATTTTCTATTGGCACTTTAAATATGCTTTGAAAAATCCTTAAGGTGAGTTGTATTAGTTTTTTTCTTTGAAAAATGCAATAACGAATTAAAATATCAATTATGAATCCATAAATTCTTATAAGAATCAAGACAGAATTTGTCTTCATAGAGTGTAGAAAACAACCATAATTGCAATCCTTAAATAATTAGAAGTGGGATAAAAGTAATGGACAGGGCTACTATAGAAGCCTAAAATGAGGGACTTCGGTTCATCTTCAGGGACAGAGATAACTTCCTCAAGAATATGACCAGAGGAAAGTGCTCTCCAGTGGTCAACTGCCGTATTCTTAATGAAAATAGCTCATCTTGATGTGAAAACCTTCATTTCTGTCTGACCTCCTTATTATGTTATTTCAGGTGGAGAGTATAGTGAAGATGATGTAAATGAATTAGTGAAGGAAGATGAAGTGGATGGTGAAGAGCAGACACAGAAAACTCAAGGGAAAAAAAGAAAGGCTCAGAGCATTCCAGCCAGGTGATGCTGTCCTCGAAGCTCTCCTGTTGCTAGCATTGATCTGTTAAGAGATTTCATGCTGATAGAGCCCCTTGTCTTTTTCTCCGTAAGAGAAGCCTTTATTATTTTAGCATTCAATTCTGGCCTCTGGCAAACTTTAAATTAATTTTTTAGTTTTAAAAACAAATCTTTTAAGAGACAGTATATGTTATTGTTAGGTGCCATGGAGCCAAGTACGACTCATAGTGACCCTGTAAACAACAGACCTGAACCCAGTCCTGTCTTGCACCGTACTCACATTTCATGACGCACAAGAGCCACTGCAGCAGTCAGCATGCCAGTCCACCTGGTTGAGGGTCTTCCTCTCCTTCACCGACCCTCTACCCTTCGTAAAATCATGTCCCTCTCAATGGAATGGCACCTCCTAGCAACATGCCCAAAGTACGTGAGGTGAAGCCTCATCATTCTTGCCTCCACAGAGCACTCCGCGTCTTCTCGCAAGATATATCTGTTCATTCTCTTGGTTGTCAATGGGATGTTCAGTGCTCTTCTTCAACACCATAGCTCAAAGATGTCAGTTCTTTTTCCTGTCATCCTTATTCATTGTCCAGCTCTCAGATGCATAGCTAAGAATCAGAAAGACTATGGCTTGAAACAGACACCTTACCTTAAACTGACATCCCTATTCCTCAGTAATTTGGAAAGGTCCTCAACACAGATTTTCCTAGTACAATGCGTCACCTTATTTCCTGACTGCTCATAACAAGGGTATTAATTGTGTATCCAGGCAACGGTATATGCCCATAGTAAAAACCCAAAAAGTTTATTGAGCACAAAAGTATGTACCTTATCACTAACCTTTGGTGCTTTTCCTCAAAAGAACAATATTACTAGAGCTATTCCGTACATGTAACAAGCACATTTATGTGTCCTAACCTCTTTTAAAAAAAGAACCTATCCTTTCTTGTTTTAGACCACTTTTAGATTTGCAGAAATTTTAAAACATAGAGTTCTCATACCCCCTTTCTCTATACATCATTTCTATTTTTTTATTATTAAATACACACATATATATATATCTCACATGCTAGAAAACATTAACATGCTGTGTAGTCATTATCAATGTTACCAAATTTTTTATCACCATATACAGAAACTCACTGCTTCCTAAACAGTAGTTAAGACTATTAAAATCTTGCTTTATTGTGATATATCATAATTGAGACACAATTCTTAATTAATATCCATAGGTTACATTAACTTTTTTCTGTTGTGTCCGGGAGGCTGGGCTCTGGGAGTAGAAGCGTGTCATTAGGATTTGAGGTCGATTCATCAACAGTCTGCATTATGCAGATGGCATAACCCTGCTTGCTGAAACTGAGGAGGACCTGAAGCACTTGCTGCAGAGGGTCAAGGACTGCAGCCTTCAATATGAATTGAAGCTCAACATCAAGAAAACAAAAGATTCTCACCACTGGGCCTACTAGCACCATCCTAATAGTGGTGAAGAGATTGAGATTGTTGACAGCTTCCGTTTGTTTGACTCTATAATCAGCATTCTTGGTACGAGCAGCCAGAAAATTAAAAGACAAATTGCATTGGGAAAATCTGCTGTCAGAGACCTCTCCAAGGTACTGAGGAGCAACAGTGTCAGTCTGGAGACTAAGATGCACCTGATCCAGGCCATGGTCTTTGCAGTTTCTTGGTATGCATCAGAGAGTTGTAAAGTGCCTAGGGATGATAGAAAGAGAGTTGATGCCTTTGAGCTTGGTGCTGGAGAAGAGTATTGAATATACATACCATGCACTGCTAGGAGAACAAATAAGTTTGTCCTGGAGAGGGTGCTCCATGGAGGCAAGTATTCTGAAGCTCTGTCTGACATACTTTGGACATGTTGCAATGCAGGATCAGTCCATGGAGAGGGAAGTCATGCTTGGTAAGGTGGAGGGACAACACAGGAGAGCAAGGCCCTCGATGAGGTGGATTGATTCTGTCACTGGGGTAATGGGGATAGGTGTGTTGGAGACATTAAGATTGGCAAGGGATGGAGCAGGGTTTAAGGCCATTGTACATAGGGTGGCTATGAGTCTCGGGCAGCTGGAGAGCACATAACAATAGTACACTCTGCATATCCTTTTTCAGTTTATTTCACATCTTGGAGAGGATACATTGACAGTACTTTTAGATATACTCTAATTTTTTGTAATTGGACAAAACTTCAACTTTCTGTCTTGGAAGCCAAGTTTCTCCTTGGAGACTAGAATTTTGAAGCTCTATCTCACATACTTCGGGCACGTGACCAGGAGAGACCAGTCTTTGGAGAAGGACATGCTGGGATGGGTAGAGGGACAGTGCAGGAGAAGACAACCTCAGAGGAAATGGATTGATACAGTAGCTGCAGTAATGAGGGTAGGTGTGTCAGTAAGACTGGCTCAGATTAGGGCAAGCTTCAGTGTTGTATATAGGGTCGCTGTGAGTTCTCTCAGCAACACATATAACAATGCTTTATGCTTATAGCAGCCACTTATGGAGGATTATTTTATGGGAGTAAACTTAATATTCTTTGTGTATGTTTTTGCATGTCTACAAAAGAGATTTATAGTAGAATTATGTGATTGGATGTTGTATACAGGTTTCGTAGATAATAGCAGTTGCCTTCTATGGGTGTGGTAATTGATTATTTACATTCCTAACAAAGCTATTTGAAAAAATCTGAAAGGTTAACTCAGTTAAGACATCCCAAGAAGTCTTTTCACTCTTCTTTTGGTGGTTGTCTTCCTGGGAACTGAAGAAAGCAGATTATAATTTTTAAAGTGAAAAGAATTTTAGATATAACTTACCTGCTGTTTAAATGGTCTTGAGAAATGGTTAACTCTTAGAAGTCCTGAACTCAGTTCTTTTGTCCTTGCCTTTTTCTGTATTACAACCTTCCTATATCAGAAAATGGTAGAAACATTGGTTTGTGTTTTTTTCCACTTTCTGAAAACTCTAAGAAGAAGCTGAAAATAAATTTGAAGTTCTTTCAGAACATGTTCAAATGGAATGACTTTAAAAGTAAAACATGTCTTATGTGTGTATGTTCTAATAATAATGGGTAATTTTATTCTGTGATGTGATTTTGGGTGTCGTCTTGGTGAAAATAGCTGGTCCTGATGTGTTGTTGTTTGTTGTTAAGTGCCATCGAGTCATAGGCAACTCATAGCGACCCTGTGAATGAAAGTCCTTGACACTTGAGTGCGTGACTTTCATCCTTTGTCCAGGTTCATAGGGTTTCTGGAGGCAAGCTGTTTATGGAAGTGGATGACGCTCCTGCTTCTAAGCTTGTTTTAGCCAGGGAGCGCCACAAAACACTGTCCACCATGGGTAACTGTTACCACATTTGACACATCAGTTTCAAAGTGTTCAGCTTCACAGCGACGACAGGTTACCTCTGTAAGGCAAGTGGACACAAAAACAATGAAAAATAGGCCTTAGGGCCTCGGATTAGAGTCACTCTCCTTTGGCTTGGTAGCAGCGCTTTTGGTATTCTAGACCAACTGATCTCTCTCTGTGTTGTTAAGTACTGTGAGTCGTAGGAGACTCATAGCGACCCTATGAACGAAAGTCCTTGACACTTGTGTGTATGACTTTCATCCTTTTTCCAGGTTCATAGGGTTTCTGGAGGCAAGTTGTTTACAGAAGTGAATGCCTCTCCTGCTTCCAAGGTCCTAATGTAGATCACAGTATTTTTATTTTAACTGTTTGAAGAAAATACTAACAGGGCTCAGCTTTTTTTCCTTCCCAAGAAAATCTCATCTTCCCCTGCCCCCCAGTCTTGTGTGTTACACTCATATTTAAGTTTTCTTAGCAACAACAATATGTTTGCGGGAAGATATTTGAGGAAGGAATAACTGAAATGTTTTTACCTGCTCTGTGTTGTCTGTCTTCTGTTGTGTTTTTGTTGACCAGAAAGAGAAAACGGGGTGGCCTCTCATTAGAAGGAGAAGAAGATGTGGCTGCCGGAGCGGAATCTGGAGGGACCAGCAGTGAGGAGGAAGATGGGTCTGCAGAGCAGGAAAAGGGCAGTGAGTCAGAAGATGCAAGAAAAAAGAAGGAGGACGAACTCTGGGCCAGCTTTCTCAATGATGTCGGACCAAAATCAAAAGTGTCTGTTGCAAATACACGAGTTAAGGTAAGCTGACATATTAGTGGGTTCAGTGTGCCCATGTCTGTCCATGCACGTGCCTCTGTGGAAATGATGAAATTACATTAAAAAAATCTGATTAATATTTACCCTTAAATACAATTTTTATTGATCCACTAAGGAGATAAATCAGGGAGTGCTGAAATAATGGAAAATGACCACAGGTCCTTGAAACTGTTGTGACTACCCTCAACCTAAACCAGCCAACAGTGGAGAAATACCCTACTCCTCTCTATTCTGGGCTAATGCCCAGTTTAGCCTTGGCCTGTTTTCACCAAAGCACACATTATAAATAAAGCATATTTGGGTTTTTTTTATAAATATGTAGTGTACCCATAGCACATATAACATTTCTAGAAGTGAATTTTCACCTTACTTACTCTCATTTAATAGTGCAAAATTGTTACTTTTAGGTATAAGACAAGAACTAATGGGTCAGATTTGATTGTATGCTGGTAAGCAGTAAATTACCATTTTAAACTCTGTTTGCTTTGGGAACACTTTGTTGCCAGGTACATTGCACCAGAGGTAGGCTGAAAGGAGGGTGCATTCATGTGCTCAGGACCCATGTTGAACCCCCTCTGAAGTTGAATGGCCAGGGTGCCACAGTGTTCCTGGGAGGCCAGAAGGACTCATCAACTGAATGAGAAACATGTAACCCACTATACCTATAGCTCTAATTCCTACCCTGTTTTGTCCATGCAAGTGGAAAATTCAAATGGCCCAAGCATGATGGCTGGTCAGGCTGATTGGCAGAATGCTTGTGGCTATCTAATGCCAGCGTCACATTTTTGGTGGCCTCTCTAACTATGCTGGCAAGAGTTGTTTCCATAGGTAGAAAAAAGGTTTGAAAAAACTGTTTGTAGAGCATGGAAGGAATGCTGCCAGCAGAGGCAAAAGCAAGAGGTAGGTTGCTGAAGATCTGCTGGGATCCAAATCTTCACAGCATCATTAGGCACCAAGATCAAGACTTAACATTAAATCTGTTGGACAGGAAAAAAATTTAATCGAGATCATTAGCATATTAAAAATTTAGTACTATAACATGTTTGTGAAGTTAACAGGGAGGGTATTGTGGTATGGAAACGTGTGCATTTGGGTAAAAATAGGGTAATAAGATAAATACAGATTTGATGCTTATGAAAGAAATCTGAATGTGGATGCCTTTTATTTTCAACAAAAATAGTTTTTTATTTGCCCCTCACTTTTGCATGGATATTGTGGATGCCTTTTGAGAGTAACTCTACTAAGTGAAAAAGAAAACATTTCTTGTGGTAGGAAGAACAGGTTTTTTTACATTATTATTTCAGTGAGCATTTACAGAGATTTTGGATTTCCATCCATTCATTGTCACACTTTTCTCCCCGTGCCCCACCCCACCTTCGCTCTTCTCTTTGAAAAGTAAAAGAAAAATTCCTTCATTGATAATGCAGTCCCTCTGCACCCCCCACCCCGAGTATACTCCATTCTGCAACTTTCATTCTGGACTCTTACGATAATCATAATGCCCTATAATATATTGCTTTTAAACTATTCTTTCCCTCATCCGTTTCATTCTTACCCCAACCCTGATGTCAGTCCCATTCTCCAGCAGTGGCACTATGCAGTGTTTGTCCCTTTGTGGCTGAGTTATTTCACTCAGCATAATGTCCTCGCGGGTCACCCATTTTGAATAATATTACATGAGTTCCTTGTTTTTCAATGCAGCGTAGTATTCCATTGTGTGAATATACCACAGCTCCTCTTATCCTTCATTTGTTGATGGGCACTTAGGTTGTTTCCATCTTCTTGCTATTGTGAACAAAGCCATGATAAACATGGGTGTGCATATATCTGCTTGTTAGTCAGTTATGGTCTCTTTGGGGTATATTCCCAGTAGTGGAATTGCTGAGTTAAATGGTATCTGTATTTGCAGCTTTTTGAGAAAGCGCCACACTGCTTTCCACAGTGGTTGCTCCATTTTACACTCCCACCAACAGTAAATCAGGGTTCCAGTTTCTCCACAACCTCGCCAATTTGTTGCTTGATGTTCTGTTACATTTTATTATTCTTACTGGGGTGAGATGATATCTCATAGTTGTTTTGATTTGCATCTCTCTTAGAACTAGGGATTTTGAATATTAGAAGAACAATCTTTTCTAAGCAAGTGACATTTCCAGCATGTAATTCGTTGTTTATAAATGAAATGTTTAAGAATAACTAATGCAACAATGAATGAATATTTTTTTAAAAAATGAACTGGGGGAGAGGGAAGGAAAAGAGAGGG
>NW_006399822.1:11123734-11194561 GCF_000299155.1 Elephantulus edwardii
CACGAGTTAAGAGAGAAGAGGAAGCTGCAGAAACAAGTTCAAATAAGTTGGTGAAACTTGAGGATCTGACAAGGCCTCCAGAAGCTGAAAAGGTCAGGATCACCAAGGTGTTTGATTTTGCTGGTGAAGAAGTCAGGTAAGAGGGCTAGCAGAAATTTTGAAATTATTTTTTTAAAAAATGAGCATCCTTCTATATAGTGTTAGTTCTCTGTCTTTGTTCCACACCATCATAATATTTTGGATGTATTTTATCAGGACTAAAGGGAAATGATGACTCCGCAAATTCTCGGGGAACACAAGGAGAATCCTTTCATACAGATAGTTATCTGTTTATCTATAATATAAAATCATCACGTCTGTAAGTTAATATTACTTGAGAGGATATGAATTGCTAATCTATAGTTTTTTTAGGTATGGTTTGTTTTCCTTGAGAGTAATTTTATATTCTGAGAAAATTACATTTTCCCTATGTTTTTTAGTTATAACTGCTTTGTGTTGTTTGTTTTGTAATAACTAGTTTGGGTTTTTGTGTTGTTTTTTTTTTTTTTTTAATTTTTTTGTAATAACTAGTTTTAACAATTCATTCAGTGAAAATATTTAACAGAAAAGTTTATGACTATCCATTTTATAAATGATATAGGACATCATTTTATTGTATAACTAAAACATTAATCATAGTTTTTCTTTTGGAAAAAAAACAAAAAAAATCTTTGGGTCTAGAAGCATTTCAAGAATATTCTTTTAACAGCCAACACCCCTATGCCTATCATCCAGATTTCACCAGTTGTTGATTTGTCTGCTCACTATATTTGTTTGCCCATTCGAGAGTTACTTTTAGACATAGTGCCATAGTGACACGTTTAAAAAAAATTTGTATTATATATTAGTTTGTTTACCTTTAAAAATATTTTATATTGCACATAGTGACACTTTATTTTTAATTAATTTAGTATAACTAAGTACAACTTCTTGTCCTGTGCCATTGAGTCAAAACTCATTTATTTATTTATTTTTTAATTTAATTTTGTGTGTGTGTGTACCCTTAAATCAGATCATTAAATCAGATCTAACTGGTGCAGGAGGAGATTGTCCCTCCTTCTCTAGCAGAGCATCTGGTGGATTCGAACCGCATACCCCTGGGATTACAGTGCAGCTTTTTGCCACTAGGCCACCAGAGCTTGCCAAGTCGAAACTGATTTTTAACTGACCCTCCAGTGGGTTTTTGAAGGGAATAAATTGCACTGGGTGAAGATTGTCCTTCTCCCACATCTGGTGGAGTTGAACCAAGTTCTTTTGGGTTGGCAGCGCAGCTCCTTACGTTGATTCTAATTCATAGCTGTACTTGTAGGTACATACCTGCCCCAGAGTGTTTCATAGGCTAAAATTGTTAAAAAACAGATCACTAGATCTTTTTTATTCCCATAGTGGCTGGTGGGTTCAAACAGCCAACCTTTTGGTTACCAGCTGAGTGCTTCTCTGTTAAGCCACCAGGGCTCCTTTTAATTATTTGTTGTTAGTTCAAGTGTTATTGGTCCCATCTCACAGTGATCCTGTGCACAATGAACAAATTACTGCCCAGGCCTGCCCCATCCTCACAGCCTTTACTGTGCAGGAGCCCATTGTTGCACCCACTCTGTCAATCCATCATACTGAGGGTCTTCCTGCTTTTTCTCTGACCTGTACTTCACCAAGCATAATATCTTTTTCCGGGGCCTAGTACCTACTGCCTGACAACATGTCCAGAGTACATGAGATGGAGTCTCCTTGAGTTAGAACTTTTTTAAAACTATTTCACAATATGATATTAAGAGTGAGTTCAGGCCACGTTGGATTGTTTCCTCATGAGCAGTTTCAGATGAGTCATTTTAGGCAAAAATGCTACCTTGATAATGTCTTGTTCTCTTTGGTTTTCACCTCATGGGCCTCACTGTTGATAAATTTGATCCCAAGTGTCTGCAGCATTCTCTATTGCAAAGTCGGGTTGCACAGTATTGAGTTTTCCAATAGGGGGCAGTAGAACACTAGTGGTAAACCTTCAAGTAGGGTCCAAGTTTCATAAAGTAGGAAGATAGGTTTGGTAATGATAAAAAGTCTTTCTTGGTTTGATTTTTTTCCCACATGTCATTTAGGGTATCTGTTGTTGTTACTAGGTGCTGTCAAGTTGACTACGCCTTATAGTGACCCTGTGAACAACAGATGGGAACCTTGCCCTATCCTGTGCCATCGTCATGATCTCCGCCATACTCAAGCCCATTGTTGCAGTCACTGTCATTCTGTTTCATTGAGGGTCTTCCTCTTTCTTACTAGCCCTCCCCGTTTCCCGGCATGATGTCTTTTCCCAAGCACTGACCCCTTCTGACAACCTGAGTGAGCTCAGGTGACAGTGTGGTCTGGCGTTTTGAATCCACCAGCAGCTCCGAGGGAGAAAGATGAACAGTCACTTCCTGTGCAATTTGCAGCTTCGGAAACCCGCTGGAGAACCCACTATGAGTCGACGGCAGTGAGATAGGTTATCTAAGGAAATGTATAACTTTACCAGTGGCCTTACCTAATACGAAAAACTGATAATTGTTTCTATGAGAAGTCATTAAATTTCATAATCAAAGCAAATTTTGTAGACTTGTTTCTCAATATTAATTGTGTGTCACACATTTCCATTTTTAATCTTGAAAGCCATTGGACTTAGGAAATCTGTTTCCATTGTTTGTCAGAAGAGGGCAGCACATGTCTTTCAAACATAAAGATACCTGCATATGGAAGCATTTGTTCCTCTATAAATACAGTCTCATACATGCACATATCTTAATATTAGATATTTCAGAAATACATAATACGACAGACAAAAACTTCTTTTAGCACCCTCCCTTGAAAGAAAACAAAGAGTTTGTGTTGACAGAATGTATTTGCTTAGTTTCATGGTGTGGGTTTTTTGAGGGGATTAGATAAATTTTTAAAAAATTGTTAGGAACAGGAAACTCTGGTGGCCTACTGGCAAGAAGCTGTACTGCATTTCTGGAGGTACACGGTTCGAATCCACCAGATGCTCTGCTAGAGAATGAGGGGCAATCTCCTCCAGTACCAGTCAGATCTGATTTGACGGTATATACACAAAAAATAATAATAAACCAATATTGTTAGGAACTAGGCATCCCAAAAGAGGGAATGGGCCTTTTTCCTGAGGAAAAGAAGTAATAGAGGAGACCATGGTTACTTTGGAAAAATGACACAAATTTATACATTTAAGTCTTTTGAGTCCTTACCAAGGAACTGTGTGAGATCAGTCTGAATTTTAATTGACAACCAGGTCTGGACTTGGTATATGAAGTTGAGTGTAAAGTAGGTGATTTCTATCCAACAGCCACTCTGAGGGAGGTCTGATGGGTAATCTAAATAAAGATTTGCAGGCATAGAAACTCAAGAGTTTCTGTGATTCAGACCAACTCAAAGACAAGGAATTTGGTGTTAATGTGTTGGAAAGCTCTTGTGAATAAAGTGCATAGCTGCTGACTTGTAGGGTAGGGTAGGTTAAACCCATCAGCCACTATGCTGGCCGAAGAGTTGGGCTCTGAAGAGAGTTACAGTGTCAGTCTAGAGACTACGGTGTGCCTAATCCAGGCCTTTGTAATTACTTGGCTATGCGTTAGAATACTGGACAATGACTAAGGATAACAGAGGAAGAATCTATACCTTCAAATAGTGATGCTGAAGACCATGAACCACGAAGAAAACAATCTGTCTTGGAGAGGGTTAAACCAAGTTTTCCCTTGGAGACAAAGATTTTGAAGCTCGGTCTCACATACTTTGGGCATGTGGCCACAAGAGACCAGTCCTTGGAGAAGGACATCATGCTCGGAAGGATGGAGAGAGAACCCAAGAGAGGAAGATCCCGGATGAGATGATTGATACAGTAACGGGCAGTGAGGGTTGGTGTGTCAGAATTAGTGAGACTAGCTCAGGACAGGCCAGGGTTCAGACCTGTATACAGGGTCGCTGTGGGTTGCAGGTGACTCAGCAGCACATAACAACATAGGGTTACAGTCTTGGAAAACCTATTTTGTGCTATAATGGTCATGAGAATCAACTCTGCATTTGGTGTCATTCTGCTTTTTCTCTTAACATAAAACGGAGACATATACTTCATCTGTAAGAAATATAAGAACTAGTAATGAATGAGGAGTCTGTATTAGGTGGCAGCACAAAGACTTCTAGTTCTATTAAGCTTTAAATTGATTACATTCTGAAGTTTTACAGTTTTTCTTGAAAATTTATTTCTGACTAGATCATTAACTGGAAAATGGGACAGAAAGTGTACCTTTTTATCCTCCCCTATCACATAAGCAGCTCAACCAGTTAGCTCAGATGTTCCTAAATGACTCACCGTTCTGGAAAAAGCCAGTCATGGAGTCTGCCTAAATAGACTTTTCAGGAAGTTCTGTGTAAGTGATGACGTTACGATGGAATTTCTGCTGAGAATACTTGAATTAACTGTTGGTAATAGTGAGCTTTTCCTTGTTAGGGTTTTCTCTAGGGATGATCAAGAATTTAACTCTTCAGCTTGAAGATACTTTACAGCTCAGAGTCTCGTGGCTTATTTAGAGTTATCCTAGCAGTGCAGAGTCATCTGCTTACATTACTTAGTGTTCACTGCTGAAGTCTCTAAGGAAGCCTCTTCCACTTTGGGTGACTTATTTCTGAGTAGTGACAATGGCTTGGACATTGGCTTTAAGAATTAACAGAGATACTCTGACTAGTTAAACTTTTTCATGCTGCCTTTATGGTGACTACTATGTATTATATGCTGCATCATGTTTTGTTAACATACATGGTTCGTATCTTGCTGGACTCGATGCTTTAAGGGTGGAGACCAGGTCTTTAAATATGTGCAGCAGATGAACAAACCACATAGAATATCTAGAGGTTGTGTCTCAGAAGTTGCTTACTTAACTGCTTTAGATGGCAGCTGTAGAAGACTTGTCGATCACTCTGATAAATAAAACCAAATGTGCTGCTTTGCTTTCTTTATAGTTTGGACTACTTGAGCTTCATCTCTTTTTGTTGTGTAGCTGTGTAATGAATTGTCTCAAAATGTGCATTATGAAAACATGTATTTTATATAGCCTTGTGGTTCCGCGGTTAACTCGGCTCTTCAGGCAGTTCTTACACAGGGTCCCTTGTGCAGGTCTAGTCAGGCAGTGGGTCTGGCGCCACCTTGAGGGTTTCATGTCCCAGTCCCAGCACTAGGAAGCCTCAGCTGACTGGAACGTGCTCTTCTGGCATCCACCTCTTAGCGGTCTTCCCATATGCTCGCTGTCTCGCGTGCTGACTTCAGGTCAGTCAGACTTTGTGTGTAATGACGGGTTCTCAAAAGGTGCATTCTCAAGAGAGGCAGATGGAAGCTAGCTTCAGAAGTCGTGTGGTTACATTTCCACTGAAGTCTGTCAGGAGTACAGACAGTCACAGAAGTTTGCACAGTTTGAAGGGGTGCTAATGTAAACTCCCCCTCTTGTTGGGAGAGTGAGAAAAACATATGGGATGGGAAATACTGTGATGGCCATTTAGAAAAAGATTCTGCCACAGGGTTCCCTTTAGAATTGCTATGTAGCCTATGGATAAACACCCTCACACCCAAGAAGCCATGGTGGCTTAGTGGGTAAAGAGTTGCACTGCTATCCCAAAGTCGTACAGTTCAAATCCACCACCTGCTCAAATGGAGAAAGATGGACAATCTCTTAATGATTTACAGCCACTGAAAACCTGTTGGAGGATAAGCTATGAGTTGGTTCTGACTAGATCTTCAAGACATATATACACATACATACATTTACATATATGTGGGTCTAACAACATATAATACAGGAGATATATACACACACACACACACACACACACACACATATATATATATATATATATCCAAATCTAAAGGAAGAAATCACCACTTCTCAACCTGAAATAAAAATTCAAATTTTAAGTTGCAATGCTAAAGGATACTGTGGGCAAAATCTTGAATAATTCAGGAAACACTAAAAGAAGATGTAAAGATACGTAACTAGCAGGAGAGATACCATCATATAACACCATGACGGTGGTTTCACCAGGCCAAGGCTTATCTATTGCACTCCACATATGCTGACCCCGGTGATGTCCCCAAATGTGGGAAAAACAACTGCAATATTTGTGATAGTGAGGAACTGTGTGTATACTATCCTATAGTAAAAAAAAAATACAGCATCACTGTACCATAAATAATTTACTGACTCAGAACCAATTCAGGAAGTAACATACAATCAAGAATCAGTGGTAATGAAGGAAGAAGTTCAAGCTGCACTAAAGGCATTAACAAAAAATAGGGCCCCAGGAGTTGATGGGATACCAGTTGTTGAACATCCCTCAAGTACTTAATAGGATGTACCAAGAAATCTGAAAGACAGTTAGCTACTTGGCCACCTGACTGAGTGAGATCCATATTTGTCCCATTCCCAAATAAAGTTATCTGATAGAATATAGAAATTACCAAACAATATATGCAAGTAAAATCTTGGTGAAAATGATTGAAAAATGGCTAGAACAATATATCAACAGAGAACTGCCAGGAACTCAAGCTTGATTTAGAAGAGGCTCTGACACCAGAGGTAGCTGTTAATATCAGAAAGATCTTGACTGAAAGCCGAGAATACCAGAAGGATGTCTATTTGAGTTTAATTGACTATACAGAGGCATTTGAGTGTGTGGATTGCAACAAATTATGGCTGACATTGAGAAGACAGAATCCTAGAACACGTAATTGTGCTTTTGAGAAACCTATACTTAAAGAAGCTATTGTCCTAACAGAACAAGAGAGCACTGCATAGTTTAAAATCAAGAAAGGTGTATGTCAAGGCTGTCTCCTTTCTCCATACCTACTCAATCTGTATGTTAAATTATTTGGAAAGCTGGACTTGATGAAGAAGAATGTGACATCAGCATTGAAGGAAGGCTCATCAAAAATCTGCATTATGCAGATGACACAACTTTGCTTGATGAAAGTGAAGACCTGAAGCACTTAGGCTTCACGAGAAATTACATTTCTATATTGAGAAGATAGAAATCCTCACCACCACTGTGCCAATAGACAACATTATGATCGATGGAGAAAGGATTGGAATTGTCAGTGATTTAATCTTTCTTGGGTCCGAAATAGCTTTAGTACTAACAGTCAAGAAATCAAAAGACTTGAGCAGTGGGAAAATCTATCAAGGACTTTTCCAAAGTTGTAAGACGCAGTGATGCCAGTGTAAAGACTAAGGTGCCCCTCATTCAGACTCTGGCCTTTTTAGTTGTTTGGCTATGCATCTGAAAGTTGGTCAGTGAATAACAGTGATAGAAGTAGATTGTCTTTGAGTTGGGGTGTTGGAGAAGAGTACTGAATGTCCCAAGGACTGTCAAAAGAGCAAATTAATAACATTTTGGAGAAAGTGCAACCAGGGTCCTTCGAAGCAAGGAAACTTCAGCTGACATACTTTGTGCATTTCGTAAGGAGAAGCCAGTCCTTGGATAAAGACATCATGCTTGGAAAGGTGAAGGGTCAGCAAAAAGCTCTTAGTGAAATTGACTGACACAGTGACTAACAGTGGGCTCAAGTATACTGAGATGATGAGGATGATAGTACAGGCCTGCTATTCATATGGTTGCTGTGGGTCCTAGTTGACTAAATAGCACGTATTAACAATGTAGATATCTAGAACTGTGTGTTTCTCTGTATAGGGAGCTCTGGTAACCTAATGGCTAAGGACTTCTGCTCCAGCCCAAAAAAGCAGGCAGTTTGAATCCACCAGCTGCTCCAAGGGAAAATGATGGGCCATCTCCTCTGTGATTTACAGCCTCTGAAAACACTGGAGAGTCAGCTGTGAGTCCGTTCTGACTCAAGGGCACATGCCATCATCTCTCCCTCATCTCTCTGTGAGGTGGTTCCAACTGGATGGCAATGTATGAGAGAGGTTGTTTTCTTTTTTGCTTTCATTGTGGTTTGAGTGAAAGTTTACAGAACAAATTAGTTTTCCTTTCTATAATTTATACTCATTTTGATTTTGTAACGTTAGTACCAATCCCTTTAGTGTAACAACACTTCCTCTCATTCTGCTTTTCCTCCTTTTGTGCTCCTTCCTTCCTTCCCTCGGAATATCTCAGAACAAATGTTGCCCTTCTGAGGTTCATTATCCTGAGAAGCATGTTCCTCACTGTTATGGGCCTGTTGTTTGACTGCAAGGTGATCACAGAGATGGTTTAGTTTAGGGCTGAGAGGTGTCTCAGGGCCTTTCACTGGGAGGTTCTGCCAGTCTCCGTCAACCCGCGAAACTGGACTTCATAATTGTAAAGTTTGTTCTGTACTTTGCTTCCATTCTGTCCAGGACCTTTTGTGGGCCTTTCAGATCACTTGAGTAGTGTAACAGCCAGGCACCAACTGGATTTTCTGGTCTCAGGTTAATGGAGCTACCGTTCACATAGTGTGTGAGTTATTTGGACCTTATTTTTGCCTTGAATCCAGGATTTTCCTCACTTTTCTTTCTTCCACGTGGGGAGAGAGCAGTCGCTGCGTCTTAAATGACAGCTTGCTAGCCTTTAAGACCCCAGTCACTACAGACCACAGTAGAGACTAGATAAAGTATTGTCTTTGTGGCCTATATGTTATGCCACTCAACTTAGCCAACCCCCAAGGCTGTGATCCTGGGTTTCCAAGCCCTCAATGGGCTCATTCCTTCATGGGCTCTGAGTAACAGGCCACCCCAAAACACTTTGGTTTACAGTGGTGAGCATTTCCTTTTTGCTCCTGTGACTCTAGGTGTCTGGATCCAATTCATCCAAGCTTGTTCTGGCTCAACTTCAAAACTGCTTATACGCTTTAGATTATATCCCGGCTCTCTTAGACCTGCAACCACACTAGACATTTTTGTTTTGTTTTATTTCTTATTTTATAGTTCTTTTCTTTTTTTATTTAGTTTTTTCTAGACTTATTTTTAAATCTAAAGGAAGGAAGTCAAGGGGATAAGTGAAACAGCAGACATGTTTAGAGCCTCTTCCTGTCAAATCAGCTGGCATGCCATTGACCAAGTCAAGTTCATCGTCTGAGGAGCAGGGAAGCATGTTTGTGCTGGCCTGGCAAGCCTCAATAGACTCAGGCATTATTTCTGCTGCTCTCTGACATCTTCGCTGCCTTAAATAGCATTATGTGTTCCTTTACAATTGAGCTTTTTTGAGGGCAGTTTTCCCAGATTTGAAATTGAGTGGGATTTCCAGTTGTACTGCTTTCTTTCACTCTCAAGTTTGTACTACCTTAGGTATTTTTCAGGGAGTAGTTTTAGGTGAGATCCTTCTGTAGTGTAGCTCCAGTTGTTGAAATTACTACTTTTCTCCTTAAAGTAACACAGGTGCTTTTCTCTTAGCAACAGTGCTTAGTAATGGGCTGGATCTGAATACTAAGTGTAGTGGAATCAACTCAGAGGCCTTCTCAGCCTTCACCCAGTGGCCCACAGTGGACTGTGATTTACTTTATATTGGAGTATACATTTTTAGCGACAGAAGTAATAAAGGAGGTAAAATTTTATATACATAGCCACTCATTTCTAAATGTTAGGAGAGAAAATATTTCTGACTTCTGCTAAGCTTTTAAAATTGTCTTTATTGTAATTTGAGTGAACGCTTAGAAAACAAGTTGGTTTTTCATTCAACCATCATGCATTTTTTTCTTGGCATGAATGATGATACCTGAAATGTAATCATACTTTTTCCTACTTCCTTTCTGTGACTCTCATTTCCATCAATCCTTCTGTCCTATCCCTTCCTTGCCTTCAGGCATTTATGCTTGGATAAATACTGCACTTTTGCCAGCTAAGGTTGGTTATTCTGAAAATTGAGTGTCTTTTGGTACTAATGATCACCTTATAGGCTTGCCTATTGTTTGGCTGGAGAATTAAGGGCCATAGTCTCAGGGTAAGCCTGATCCTTTTATGCTTTCCAGTTTAGTTCCACGTGTCCCCCAACTGTATCCAGGATCTTCCACTGTGATATGTTTAAGATGATCACTGGTGTAGCCAGGTACCATCTTGTTCTTCTGGTCTCAGCACCTTGGAAGTTGAAGTTCCTGTGGCCTGTTAGTTCTTTGGAATTGTTTCAGTACACCTTTGTATTTCTTCCCTTTCTTTTGTTGAGACCAGTTCTTTGTACGTTAGATGTTTGCTTGCAGGCTTTAAGACCCCACCAGCGTAGGATGTAGACTTTGTCTTGATGGACTGTGTTGTACCAGTTGTCTTTTAGGATTGTGTTATGAGAGTTGATCTTGCTGTCTTCAAAGCCTGTGATCCAAGGCCCCAAAACCAGCAACTTAATCTGTTACAGTCTTTGGCTATAATTGTTGGCTCTGCCATATGAACTTGTAGTAAACTAATCATCAAACTTAGCAGTTAGAATCTGTTGAAAGCTCGGTATTTGCTGACTTGTCCTTTAGCCCTTTTTTTTAGTTTTTTATGTCTCTTTATTCCTCTTGTAAACTTAATGTTGCTTTCCTGGTACAGGGTGACTAAGGAGGTGGATGCTACATCTAAAGAAGCCAAATCTTTCTTCAAGCAAAATGAAAAAGAGAAACCACAGGCGAACTCCCCTTCAGCTCTCCCCTCGGTCCCTGCAGGCTCAGGGTGAGTACTCAGGGCCCAGCCTCAGCTGGACCTGGCTTGTTAGAGAAGCTGCTCTCGGTACAAGGACAGCTGTGAGTCCTCCTGCAGCTCCTGTCTGCAAGAGGATCGCTATCAGCAGCTCTGCCTTCTTAACTCAGGTCCCAGAAAGCGAGCTGCAGAGGCTGATTCTCCAGAGGATTGTTTGGTTGTAGCCTAAATGAAGTCCTGACTGAATGTTGACCATCATGCTGAGCATGTCATAATTTTGCATTTAAAAACTTTTAAAATGAAAGCAGCAACATCAAAGCTTACTAATTTTTAGTGACTATATTGGATGCAGTTCCCCAGTGGCTGCAAAGAAAAAAAAAGTCAAAGGCAGTTTATAACTATTTCTTTTAGCATGTTGTCAGAAACATAGCTGTATTTATCCCTTCACGTTTTCCAGTGTCCCAGTTTAATTTCACTGAAGAAGTGGAGGTAGATGTGGGTCATAGGAGTAAGAGAAGCCAGGCTGTGGTCTGCAGGGGAAGGAGCACAGACTACACCTGGAAAGCCCACTGACCCCCTGGCCGACTGCTCGGGGGTCCTGGTGTTTCCATCCTCAGTGTTTGAAGTGGAACAGGACAACGGAGTGAGCTGCTCTGACCCTCAGTCAGGTCTTCTTCCTTCAGCCTTTGAAAACACAACCTTTGCCTAGGGAAGTTTTATTTGATTTTTCTTACATTAAACAACCAGCAAACCATTGGTTTTCCTGTTAAGTTTTAAGCTTTTCTAAGGCAGGCCTTTTCCATCTGTGTATCCCTGGCGCCAAATAATTGTGTTTTGCTCCAGTGTGCGCTTAGTTTGTACTCCCCAGAAGCAGATCCTGAGACAAAAATTTGATTATATGTCTTTGTTGGTGTGTGCTGTGGAGTCAGACCCAACCCACAGTGGACTTTCCAGTGGGTTTTCAGAGGCAGTAAATAATACAGGAAGAGGTTGTCCCTCCTTCTCCCATGGAGCAGCTGGTGAATTTGAACCATGTGCCTTTGGGATTGCAGTGAAGCTTCTTAGTACTAGGTCACCAGAGTTCATTGGTGGTGAGTATTCTGAGGACATCCCAGTAAAGAGGTGAGGAAGGCAGGGCAGGGACAATGAGGAGACCTGAGAGATCATGAAAGGCCAGGGAGGGTCAAGGAGGCTAGGGTATCTAGTCTCCAGCCTCGCCTGTGGTGTCTCCGAGCTGCTTTTACAGCAGGAGCGGTCCCTGCTTCAGCCCTCAGGTGGCCCGTGACCAGCAGGTGCTTGTGGTAAGACACGGTAGTCAGCAGTGACGAGATGTGGTTGGCGCTGTCTCCACATCTGCAGCATGCTTTTTTTGTTTGCGTTTTACCCAAAATATGTCTTTCCCACTGGAGTCTTGGAGTGGTTATTCAGGAACCTCAGAAATAGAAGGCTTTACTGCTTGCTGCCACAGTGGGCGCGATATACATGGGATGAGGTGACAGTGGAGGAGAGAGAGCTCCATGGTACACGTTAACAGGTTCTCCAGGCCTGACTGTGAGAGCCATAGGTCATTGATTCTCAAGCTGCTTTCCAGTAACCATTTGAAAGAAGTGAACTTCTGTGGGAAAGCACTCACAGATGAAGGATGCTGTGAGGGGCATTTACTGCATTGACAGCATGGTGCTGCCAGCTGCCTATCTGCCTTGTGTTGCTGCCTTGCCTATCCTGGGCATTTCGTGTGCATGAAGTCATACAACATGTAGTTTTTGTGTCTGGCCTCTTGCACTTCACATGTTCTCATGGTTCATTTGAGTTGTAGTACATATCAGTACGTCTCCTTTTTTATGGTTGAATTAATTCTGTTCCATTGTGTAGATATGCAGTGTTTTGTTTATCCATTTTCCAGTTGATAACCATTTGGATTGTCCCTACTGTCTGGTGTTGTGAATAAGGCTACTGTGGACATTCAGGTGTAAGTTTATGTTTGACACATGTTTTCAGTTCTTTGAGTGTAACTGGGGTCACATGATTATTCTGTGTTTAACTTATTGAAGAACCAGCCAAAGTGCTATCCATGGTGAGAGCACCAGTTTATAGTCCCACCAGGAATGTGTGAAGAGTCCGTTTAAAATGTGTTTTTAAGGGGAATTCTGGTGGCCAGTGGCAAGAAGCTGCACTGCAATCCCAGAGGCGCATGGTTCGAATCCACCAGATGCTCTGCCGGGAAAGGAGAGACAATCTCCTCCTGTACCAGTCAGATCCGATTTGACGGTACACACACACACACACACACACACACACACAAAATAATAAAAAAATTTTAAAAAAGAATGTTTTTAGTAGAAGGATGAGATAGGAAAGCAACACGTTTTTAGCATTATGTTGTTAGAAAGGTAAGCTCTTTGAACTAGTTGCTTTCAAACTATTTTAGGGAATACGCTTGACCCCTACATGCATACATGCAGGCAGATTAAAAGTAAAAACTGACGAAATGCTTGCTTTTACTTCCATGATGACATCCCTCGGGGGTTCAGGGACTTCTGGCCTCACGTCTGCTGTTTGAGCCCACTGGTGGTTCTGAGGAAGAAAGGGCTGGTGATCGGCTCTGTAAGGATTACAGCCAGGAGCTCGAGGACATGCATGGAGCAGTTGTCGATAACGCACAGGGTCCCCGAGCCAGTCAACTTGATCGCAGTGAGCCTTTTGTGTGAAGCACTGTCATGATTTTGGTTTCACATTGTGTGTAGCTTCATTTGGAAAGGTGTCATGACCACTAAACTGGTTTTGTAATCTGTTCCTCCTGATCTGGAAAACACTGTTAAAGACTGCAGTTTGACTGACCATGTTTTTATGCAGGTAACACACTCATCATAGTGGCTTTGCAGGCCAGGTATTTAGTTTCTTATGCATGTTTATGTTTATATATATATATGGGCATACGTACATATATATGTATATGTGTATATATATATAGTACATTATGTGCAGAAAAGGTTAGCCTTCTGCAGGTTTTGCATGGATTGTTATACTTGTATCTAATCTGATGCCTGCTGCATTCGTTAGAAGCATTTCTATGAAAATTGCTTCAGAGAGGAATAAAAGCAAAAGCTCATCACCTTATGGCAGCGTTTCAATGAGGATACTTTTTACTTTTGTTTCCTTGGGTGTTTCATCATGAAGTAATCCTTATTGGTGTTTGGAGATACTCCTTTGAAGCTGCTTGTTTCAGAGAATACTGTAGTTATGGCATACAAGGAGCTGTCATGGCCTAGCGGTAAGGAATGATGTTGCCAACCCAAAGCAGGTAGGAATCCATCACCTGGTCTGAGGGAGAAAGGTGGGCAGTCTCCTCTAGTGTGATTTACTACCTCGTATAACCTGCCAGAGAGTCAGCTAAAGTTGATTCTGACTTGATGGTACTTAACAACAATTATGTCATGGCTAGGTAGGATGAGCAGTGTTTTGTTCTGTTGTACATGAGTCATTATCAACATGAGAGCATCTAACAACAACAGTCTTGCTACATGTAACAACAACAATCTTGTTACACGTATATGTACATAGGTGCATGTTGTTATAATTGAGAGATAACCAGAGGAGGAAAGAGTGCCAGCTCAGGTGAGGTCAGCTCGCTTCTTTCACCTGAGTCATCTGAGTTCACGTGGAAATCTCCATGCATTCTACTTCTATTCCTTTTTTTAGCCAGCGCTAATAACCTCTCCAGGATAAGAAATGTACTGAGATAATATCTCTAGTGGGGAGACTTGACAGGAAACAGATGGCACCTTCATATTGGGATACTTCAAGGAGAATTATTAGTTCCAAATGGTGGGAAACCATGGAGACAGGAATTGTGCTGTGTTCCCAGTCCTAGTAATAACGAGGTTCCATTAACCATCCCTGAGCATAAAAGAGCAAGACTGGAGAGGTATGAGAGAGGCAAGACCTGAGAGGCCCTCAGGTAAGGGACCTCCCGATAGTAGTCAAGACCTTTAGTTGAGTGATGGGCTGAACAGGGAGAGGCCATGGAATAAATACTCAGCTCTTCCTGTTCTCCTCCCCTCCCAGCGCTTACAGGGCCGTCCTGGTAGCTGCTGAGGCCTGAGAGAAATAGTCCTTGTGGATGTGGTCCCTACAGGTCTCTCACAGGCCAGAGAGCAGTGGAGGGAGGGTGGAGAGGGGATTTGGGGGGCTTAACAGCAATTGTCTTCCAGTGGATTAATGAACTGCTGACCCCTTTTCTAAAGGGTTATAGTAAAATTTACTCAGAATCTGTTTTTTGGACTCGGTAATGGAATACAACAGATTACAGGGCTCTGTCTGTGGTATGACAGAGAAAAAGCCCCACGGTTGTACACATGTAATAAGAAGACCTTCAGGGTTAGCACATTGCTTTTCCTGAGTGGCGTCTCAGTTTTTCCAGTCATAACTATGCTTAAGAAAAACTGGGCTGAGAGGAATGTGACTGTACTGGGGCAATGGGGGGACATATTCTATTAGCGGGATCTACGCCCTGCACATGTGGCTATGACAGGCTTTACAAGGGAAGGACGTACATGAGGAGCACTTAAGAGGAGGATCCTAATACAATAGTCATCTTTCTGTAAGCCTTCTTTTTCTTTTTCATTTTTTGAGCTGCTTTGGTGTCTAGAGATTGCCCAGCAGAAACACTTTATTTGTGTATTTTCTTCTGTAAACAGATTTAAGCAATTCAGGAAAACCAGAGCAGAAGAGTCAAACATCCTGTCCCACATCCTCTGCTGACAAATGAGAACAGACTTGGAGCAGCAAATGTTTGTAACTGAAAATGCATTTCCTCCACATGTTTAAAATAGCATGCTGCTTAGACTATAAAAAGCTGAAGTTTATGCTTTAGGACTGAAGTAAACCAAACACCCAATTTTAATTAGAGGCAAGAATCCGAGATGGCTAGAGGAGTGCTCTCCACATTTGGTAGTTGAAAGCACCAGGCTGCCACATCTTTCTCCCACCAAACACTGCAGTCTGCACTCCACCACCAGGGCCCTTTATGTTTGGTTAGATGTTTTGTGTGCCATTGAGTTGGAACCAACTGACTCATAGCAATGAGTTTTCAGAGGCTATGAATCACACAGGAGGTCAATCTCATCTTTCTCCCTAGCGGCAGCTGATGGATTTGAACCATGTGCCCTTGGGTAGGCAGTACAACTTCTTTCCTGCTGGGCTATCAGAGATCCTTTTGGTTTAGTTTGCTGAAATTCCCTTGCCTTGTTCCTCCAAGCTGAGTGGTTCCCTTGACTCCCCCAGTCCCCTGCTGTCCTGTAGTCCTCAGAACCAGCACTAAACCCTAGCTTTGGCTTCCACCAGCTTTTGTGGGCATCCCAGCTGGCCAGGCTTCATTCACCCTCACATTTATGACTGACTTTATTCTAGCCTCGAGCTACCATTAGTCTCATTAAAATTTATAATTCTGTATGTTTAATTAAGGGCTTACTATTTAATTGCTGCCTTGTTGATAAGGGATAGCCTAAAGCAGTAAAATAAAAGCTTAGAAGACATCATTTTCCTTTGTAATTTTGTCACCTTGGTTTATTGAGGTTTTTTTAAAAGCTGTTAAGTTTGAAATAACATGGTGGGTGATAATCAGTTTACTAGTGTTTGACCCAAAGGTAGAAGAGACACAAATACCTTACAGGGCCATATCAGACCTAGAAGGCCAGGGAGTGCCTGCCGGCTATTGGCTAGTGCTGGGGACTCCATGGATGTCCTGCATTCTTCCTGCTCAAGTAGGTGACACTGTAAATGTGACCTTTGCTTGACTCTGACATTTGTTAACATTTTTGATAGAAAACACTGAGCAATCTCACAGCAGCAGAAAGTCAAGCATAGCCACAGTGTTGGAAGGAAAGGCTAACAAATTTTGAGTTTTATAATAATCAGTCAGACCTATAGTGGTGTGTTTTGTTTTTGTGGTTTGTTTTTTTTTTTTAAGATCCTTTTAAAAGAATTGCTTTTGAATTGAGAATAATATTATAAGTATGGATCTAATTATATTTCAGATGTTTTCACCAAGAGGGAAAGAAAGGGCCCCAGCATTTTTACAGCATATTTATTTATGTTAAAACAAACAAACAGAAGACAGGCTCTCTCGGCCTCTCTTGGGATGATCCTCTCTGAGGGCCTCCCTCGCATGTGCCTGGGGAAACTGCCCAGCGAGGTTAATTATGCCTGGGGAATGAGCATTCCACTGAGGGGAGTCAGCTTGTTCCAAAAGAACATCCGGAGAGCTTACTGATGACCATCAGGACAGTTACAGTAATTGTTGCTGTTGTCCTTGTGTGCCTTTGAGTTGGACTCACTCATAGCCGACCCACAGTTTGAATAATTACAAGTAGGTATTCTAGGAAACATAGTCTTTCATTTTTTTACACCTCTTCAAGTAATACTCTGTGAGGGCTAATCAATTTTAATGATTTAAAATTGGAGGTGCTCCTTTTTAACAGCTTTATTGAAAGATGTTTCGTATGCTCTGTAGCCCACCAAATTGTCCAAGTTCCGTGGTTTTAGTATATTCACAGAGTTGTGACCTACTATCACCGTGATGATTTCATTACCCCAACAAGAAACTGCATGTTGTTAGTGCTCATCTCCGTCCCCCCCACTACCCAGGGAACAGTCGTTTTCTTTTCTGCCTCCAGATTTGCCTGTTCTTGCCATCTCATGTAAATGGAATCTTGCAATATGCTGTTTTATGTGTCTGACTTCATTTACTTAACATAGTATTTTTTGAGGCTTGGTCACATTTTAGCATATATCAGTACCTCATTCATTTTTTAGGGTTGAACACTATTCTGTTACATGAATGATACTTTATAGTGGTTTTCCATTCCTCAGTTAATGGACATAGGTGGTTTCCAATTTTTGGCTGTTTATGAAGCCTGCTTCTGTGGGGTCCAGGTTTTCGGCTAGGTGTGTGTTTTCATTTCCCTTGGATATATACTTAGTACTGGAATTGCTGTGTTGTCTGGTAACATGGAAATGTTCCTGAATAAGAGAATGAACCATGAGAGAAAAATGTGAATGATTTGGGTGCCTTGGTATTTTCCACTCATGATTTCTTTGAAGCTTGTACAGTTCAGTATGTCAGTTCCTGCTGTAAGAAGAAAGGCTGCTGGGAGAATTGTAATGTCCTGTCATACTGTAAAAGCACTTCCCCTCCAAAAAAGGATCAAACCCCAGACCCTTAGATTCTAACTAAAATACACATAAAGACAGAAAGGTAATTCTTTTGGATGTTACTGCAGCAGGCTTTCTGCGGCCTGATATTTCTGGTCTGATAATACTCTGGATTTCAGTTTACTTGACTCAGGGCGGGCCCTGTCCTTGTTTTCGTTACTCTTTGTAAATAGATGTCCATAGCTATACCACTTTTGAATGAAAAGTTGTTCACAGATGTGCTGCAGCCCAGTAGGAGGTGCTGGGAGATGTGTGGTGAGATTTGGGTTGTGATGATGCCTTGAGGAGGCCACTGGCACTTAGTGGGTAGTTTCAGCGATGACGAGTTTTGTGCATTGTGCAGGACGGTTGTTCCCTTTGAGATTCCTTGTTTCACTTGTCCCTCAGTTACACAGCCACCCTGCTTTCTGTCAGCTTCCTTCGTTTTGAGATAGGCATTCACAAACTCAGTACAGCATCAAATCTGATTTTATTTGGCCATTTAAAAATCCCGAACCTTGACTCCAGAATCACAATGACTGGCTTTCTTTGAGAGATGAAGTTCTGCCACTGGTTCTTCTCTCTCCCGGAGAGGAGGTGGAGATAAACAGGAGGACTTGCTCTTTCCTGGGCCTCCTTGCTTGGCTACTGAAGGCAAGTACTACCCTCCCTGGCCTGATACAGCCCCTTTAATACCCATGTTGGTTTCCTTTTGGAATAAAATTCTTTTCCAGATTAAATGTCATATTGACTGTCTTCGTGGAAGGCAGGTTACTCTTTTGTTATTGTTGTTGTTGTTATTAGGTACCATCAAGTTGAGTACAACTCATAGCAACCTTGTGACAAAAGATCTGAACCCTCTTCTATCCTGTGTTCTATCCTCACACTTTCTGACACACAAGAGCCCATTGCAGCAGTCAGTGGCTAGCATTGAAAATGAAGGGTCTAGCACTGAAAGAAAAAAAAAAAGTTTTCAAGTCCTCCCAAGGGACAGAGTGTACATGGACAGTTGGTCCACAGTCAGTCAGGAAGCTGTGGGTAAGGTGGGCGAGCAATGGCTAGTTCTCTTTCTGACAGGTAATTGACTCCTTCTGAGGAGTGGATTTGGGAATGACACGATTGGGTATCAGTATGTTTTGCTTGTAGGAAGGATATGAATTTTGGGAATCCCAGAGGTTCATTACTTGTGTCGGTGAAACATACGGATTGTAATTCCTACCCTCTCTATATATTTGTGCTTACAGGCTTATATGGGAGTGGGTTGTCTTTGTCTTAGACCAGTGCAAGTATAAAAGAAACCCGCAGACCACGGGTGGTTTTAACCTGGTTCAGGAGCTAGAAGTCTGAATGCAGGGCTGGCTATGGACAAATGCTGTCTTTTTCCGAGGGCTCCGAGTGTAGTCTTTGTCTCCTTTCAACTTCTGTTTCTTGGTGCCTTGGAGATCTTACTGGTATTACATATCTTGGGCTTCCTTGATTCACTTAAGGTGCACCCTGCTCGAGTACTACCTCACTGAAGGCAGCAGATGTGAGTGCTGGCTGGGTGAAACACTAGAAGCTAGCCCAACGCCCCGTGTGCACTGGATTCTTCCTGACGGAGCTAGCTTGTGGTGACAGTGGCCTCTTTCTTTTGCCCTTAGCCTTGACTTACAACATCAACAGGTTTCAGACATCCTTACAAGCAGAGCAGCTGTTTTATAGATGAAAAGCTTTGACTTTGCTGTACTTCTGTGTCCTTTTTTGTGCAAGATTTCCTTTGGTGTAGAGCCAGGAAAGTGCTTATGTTTACGTGCTTCCTGGGAGAGTACAAACAGGTAGAGTGGGTAACTGAAGTTATCATATTCACAATTTCCTTAGTGTGGTAGAGTGCGGCCATCGAGTTGATGCCTACTCATAATAACTCTCCACTGAATTTCAGAGGCTGTACAGTGTTTGTGGGAGGAGACTGCCTGTCTGTCTCCCAGGTAGCCATTGGCCCTTCGCTTAGGAGTCCACTCAACATATGTGCCACACCAGCAGGACTCCTAGTTCTAGTATGATAATAGAAAACTTATTTAGGAACAAGGAAATTAATACCAACTGAGGCTGGGTTCTCTAGAGAAGCAAATCAACAAGTAGATGTTTATAAGGGAGATTTATCAAAAGGAAATGCTTCACACAATTGTAGAGGCAAAGAAGTACCAGGTCTGTGGCTCTTAGCTGCAGAGACAGGAATCTAATGTCAGCAGGCAAAGGAGGAACCAAGGAGGCAAATGTAAAATGGACAGTGAGCAAACACACTCCACCTCCCCCAGACCTCCTTCCCTATATACTGGATGCAGGTCACACCCTCAGTGACACACACACCCCCACCCCCGATTGGCTGCTCTTAGGGAACTCCAGCATGGGAATGATTTCACTCTATCACACCTCACTGGGAATGACCACGTCACAGCTGTCAACCCACAGAATGATAGACAGCCAAGCTGACAAACAGGCCTTAACCATCATGGAGACATTCCTTTAAGGTGAGGATTGTGGTGCATTTGGAGTGAAGTGGAAACACTAACGTCAACTATGTAAGTTACTGATTTGATTGTACATCGTGGGGTTGTTTTTTTATTATTATTTTTTGTGCATGTACCGTCAAATCAGATCTGACTGGTACAGGAGGAAATTGTCCCTCCTTCTCCAGCAGAGCATCTGGTGGATTCGAACCGTGTACCTTTAGGGTTGCAGTACAGCTTCTTGCCACTAGGCCACGAGAGCTCCCCACATTGTGGGTTTTAACTTCAAGTGTATGCGGAGCACTGGTGGAGTAGGATATAAGTATTTTAAGTCTGAACTGAAAGGTTGGCACTTCATACTGGTTGTTCATAGAACAAAAAAAGATTTGACATTTGGCTTCCATAGATTTACAGCCAGGGAAACCCTTGTGGTGCTGTTTACTGATTTGTAGCTGACCCTCCAGTGGGTTTTCCGAGGAGATGCCTCCCTTTACTTGCCGTGTGGAATGGATGGTGGATTGCCACTGCCTGCTTTTGGGATTGCAGGGCAGGTTTTACTACCAGAGCTCGCTGGAAACCCTTACAGGACTATTCTGCTCTGTTTTATAAGATTACAGTGAAGCCCACGCCATTACAAGGAGCTGTTGTTTTTAGTGTACACTAGAGGGCAGAATTTCTCCCTAAAAAGATAGCCTGTCTTTGGCAAAATTCCAGAGATAAAAAACATTCTTGAGACAAGATATGTGAATGCTGTATACATTTTTCTTTGCTTCAATAAATTAGTCTCTTTTTAAGAGATTTCTGTGTATTTTGTAATTTCTACATTTTTATTTTACTAGAATTTGTTTTCAACTCTTAATTGTTTTGTGTGGTTGAGTGGAAACTGACTCATATCTGACCCTCCAGCAGGTTTTCAGATTAAATTGCATGGGAGGAGGTTGTGCATCTTTCTTACAAGAAGCAGCTGATGGACTCCAACTGCTTGCTTGCCTTTGGGTTGGCAGCACAGTTCCTTACCCCTAGGCTACGAGAGATATCTTTCAGTTCTGTAGTTGGGACTTATAAAGTAAAACATGACTTTTCTTTTCTTTCCCTTAAGTTACAAAAACTTTTCTTTTTATTTTTTTACTTTAACCTGAAAAATATTTAGAAATAAAAGCAAAAATGACCTCTGTTTTCACCACTTAATTTTCTTTCCAAAGGCAGTAAAAGTAAGTCTTTTCTGACCTGCCTGTTCCCAGGCCCAGAGGCTAGTCCTTGTTAACTGGTTAAGAGTTGGGGGCAAATCCTTCCCTATGCTTAAGCTGTTGCATTGTGTATGAAGTGTGTATTCAGATACACACTTTATCTACTCTTGTTTTTTAAAAAAATGAACCAAAAAATATGTATCTTGGTCTCTAGTATTGTCACTTGACAGTCTGTCTTGGACATCTTGCCAGGTCCTTTGTAAAGTCTATTTATTATGCCTACTTGACATTCTGCTGTGTGATGTTCCATAGCCTGAGTGAGTAACTTACTCCCTTGTTGATGAACAGTTCATGTCTTTTTTACATTTTTGTGCCAGCATTTCTAGAGGGTGGATTCCTAGAAGTGGGAGTGTTGTATCCTGGGGTTGCCATGTCTTAATTCTAATAAATGCTGCCAAATAAATAACACCAATTTGAGATGCCCCCGTAACACATGAGCGGCCCCATTTCCACATGCCATTACCGATAATCCTGTGGGGTTTTTCCATAGTCACTGCCTTATCTGGATCTTCATAGCTTGCTCATTAAGGTGTGGCTTAACATTTCACCTCTTTTTCAAACCTCTGACAAGAAACAAACTCCCTACCCCCACCCAGAATTTAAATAAAGTTCCTTTTTTTTTGGTGCATTTGGCAAATTTTTTTTTTTTTACACATGGATGGTTTCCCAAGGAGTGGTTTTTATTCAGATGAATTTGCTGTTTCTGAAGACGTTATGGTAATGAAGGGTGGGCCTCTACAGGTTCAACGGAAGGAAGATGCGCTTCAGAGAAGAAAGCTGGAGGCAGGAGGATGCCTGCACCCTGCCAGGACCCAGTATCCCCTGGCAGGCCAGAAGGGTAACTTCTGCTCTGGCCAATGTAACCACCGCTCTGTGCAAACGCACAACGTTCCTCCTGCCTCCCTACACCTGCCAGGTCACAAACCCCGCATTTGTCAAATTTTACAAAAGACATCTGAACCCTGTTCGTGGCATTTGTATTGTAGGAGATCATCAAAGTAAATAAGTTCTTAACTGTCTTAAGAGTTCAGGTGAAAATGTGAGGTTATAGACTGGAAAATGTGAGCGGTCAGGAATTGCACGTCCTTTAAAGATGTGTTGTGTGCTGCCTCTTCTGTTGTGTTAGAGCATTCTATTTCCAAATGTTTTAAAGTCAGTTAAAAAAAAAAACAACACCAACCCTTCCTCAGTTTAGAAATACATCATGATTCTTAATGTTCTGATTAAAGTTTTGATAAAGATATCTTGGTCCCACTTAATGGATAATTATGATTATTAAAAAAAGATTCATGTTACATAACTAGTTTAATTTGACATTGAGGATTTTTTCTTTTTTTTTTTTAAGCAGCTCAGTTCTAATTATTCTGGTCAGGGGTTGGAAATGAGACTGTTCCAAAGCCCAGCACTTAACTACATTCAGTCTCTTGACCCTGGAGTCTTGCCAAAGCCCTGTTACCCAGGGGAGCCTATGGCAAATTTAAGCTGAAATATTTTTAAACTAGGCTGATATTTTCACATCGTCTTTCAATCTAATGATTCTAGGTGCTGGAGACCATACAAAAGCCAAGGCTTTCCCGCTTCAGATGCAGTACAGTTTCAATAGTTGCTAATTTGAGAGTAAGTAGGAAAAGCACATTGGCTTCCGCTTTAAACTGTGTCGATTTAACGCCAGCTGTTCGAGAGCTGAGGAGTTGGCGGTGGTTGGAACTGAAAGGATGAGAAGGGTTTTCTCCACCCTGAGATGAAAGCATGACATGACTTGCCTGAATCAGAGCTGCGAATTAGAAAGATCCAAGGAATACCATGTACAAAACACTCTTGATCTTGGCCTCTTGTCTAGTGTAGCTGGCTTCAAAGCAAAGATTTCAGAACAAGTTTCCTTTAGAAGAGTAACCACAAGCATTGTGTCTGCCTCCCAGCCGTAGTTCTGGGTTCATTCCGATTGGTCTAGGTTTGCTCTTGATTTCTGTCTTGATGTGGTGAAGCCTGCTTTCCTGTTGGGCTGACGGGTCAGCTGTGTGTGTTGCAGTGTCATGCACGCTGAGTCAGGCATGATTGCGGTCGTGCTAAATCTCTACTAGATTATGAGGTACAGTATCTTGTCTATAAAATAAGAGTGGTATTTTTTTAAAAAAGCCCTATTTCAAAGGGCTTTTGAAAGCAAAAGATCAGTGTTTCCCAGGCAGGGTGAGCTGCAGCAAAGACTTATTTTCCATATATTTTTATCTCTTGGCTCCCTGTGGACACTGGTGGGCAGCAGAAAGTGGAAAGAACATAAATCCTTCCTCCCAGTGTGGAATTTGAGGCTGATGGACTCACCATCTTAGGGTGCCCCTCCCTGATAAGACTGGTATGCCTCTTTCTTCTCTGCACACCTTTTCAAGGTTTGTTTAGGGTTTCCCGAATCTAGAGAACTCCATCACTCATACATTTCTTTTACCCGTTCTGGTGATCCCTGACTCTGTGCTTCCAGCATAGCCTTCTTTCTGAGCTCCATGCTGGTATTTCTCACTGTTTGCTTGAAAGTCTTTCTGAATCCCTTTGCCCTCTCAACCAGTCTAACATTTAAGTCATTTTTTTACTAATCCTCTCATTTTTCAAAGGAAGATACTGCTCCTATGAAGTAAGGGATTTGCTAGAGGCTGATAGAGAGCCGGGACTAGAGTTTAAGGCAAAGTCAAACTTCTTGTCTCATTCTGGGGAAAAAAAATGAACTTCCTCTGTTTTCACACTCACCTGGCCCCAATCCTCCTCCTGTCCCCTGTCCTTGCCTGCCTCACCAAATAAGTTCTTTTAATTAATTTTCAAAAATGTCTGAATATTTTCTCCTTCTTCCCTCAATGCCTTCCAGCCTGAACCTGTTTGTCTCTCTCATCTCTACTGCTGTTGCCTTTTTCTTGGGTCTTATTGCATATGCATGTGTCTGGGTATAATTAGAATTGTAACGTGTTTTCAAAGTATTGGAGCGAGATATTGACGGTCCATGCGTAGGGTCTTAGTAATAAAGGTTTGAGGTTTTTCTTTGTATTTGTAATGTTTTTTAAATATACTTCCTTTACAGTTTTGTCTCATTTTCCCTTTTGGATCGCAGGACAGCTTCTTACCACTAGGACACCAGAACTCCCTTCATATTTCTTTTATCAGAATTTCTTAGGATTAAAAAACGTTGTTCGCTGTCTTATGTTGGATGACCTCCTCTCCTGTTTAGTACTTTTTATTTATTTTTAGTAGGTTTTTTTGGCTGCTTCATGGCCAGGGAAGAAGCTGTGAAATTGTATTTTCAAAAGAGGAGTCACAGTTTTAAAAAGGGCCAAAGTCTTGGCTAGACATTTTACTGAAGAGGGTAAACAAATGGATGATAAGCACATGAAAAGTCATTGGTCATTGTTAGTTGCCTTCATGCTGGTGCTGACCCTTGGCTCCCTTCTGTCTATTAAAAGGAAAGGTGGTCTAGTCCCACGCACACCATCTTCAAAATCCTTGGAACATTTGAGATCATTGTTTTAACTATTTTAACTATTAAATGAGGTTTCCCTCATTTTCACAAATCAAATGCAAATGCAACTCACAATGAGATACCATTTTACTCCCTTAGGATGGCTAATACACACAAAGCCAACAAATGTTGTCAAGGATGTGAAATTATTGGAACTCTTTCCCATTGGTGGTGAGAATGCAAAATGATACAGATATTATGGAAAACAATGTATTTGTTCTCAAGAAAACGAAAATTAGAACTACCATCTGACTCAACAATTTTACTCCTAGGTATACACAAAAGACATGAAAGCAGAATCTCAGAGGGACTTGTGTGCCAGTATTCATTGTAGCACTGTTCACAGCTGGTTGTAACTGCCGTCAAGTTGTATTGTTGTTAAACTCTATCAAGTGAACTAGGACTCATAGCGACTGTGTGAAAAACAAATAGGAACTGTGTTCTATCCTGCATTATTCTCACGATCTTTGACATACTTAAACCCATGGTTTTTGTTGTGTAGCATTGAGTCAGAACTGACCCATAGCTGACTCTCCAGCAGGTTTTCACAGCCAGTTTATCACACAGGAAGAGATTGTTCATCCTTCTTCTGAGAGGCTGGTAGAGTCAGACTTCGTGCCTTCGGGGTAACAGCACAGCTTCTTGCCACTAGACCACCAGAGCTCCCTGTTAGTCACTGTATCAGTCCTTCTTGTTGAAGGTTTTCTTCTCTTTCTCCAACCCATAGCTTTTTCAGCATAATACCTCTTCCCCCCCCCCTTGGATATTTTTTTTCTTTCAACTTCTTTATTACAGTGGTTGCATTCGAATATTAATTTTTAATTACTCTGGAGCACCATTTATTACCAAAGGTTACCAAGGACCTAGTATAATAATGACTCTCACTGTGAAAATAGCATTCTTTGTTTAGTCTCAAGAATACAGAACTCATCGAGTTCTCTTTTGAAAAGGTAGTAGAAAAAAAAAAAAAAGGTAGTAGAAATCCAAGGAACAAAGAGGAGACAAGTTGAAGGTTATATTTACTACCTAGCACCATAATCCAGTTTTGGGCTCTCCCAGCAGCTGGAACAAGGGTGGGAAAGAGAGCATGTGAGAGGTGGTGCAGCTCTTCATAGGGGGCCCCCTTTTTACTTGTAAGATAACTCGGGGTCCAGCAAAGAGAAACCTCACTGAGGCTGTGAGGAGGCTCTCAGGGAGGGCTGAGCCCTGGGGACCCACAGGGCTTTGTAGCAGGGGGCCCTCTTCTTCTTGGTATCCAAGTCCTTCTTAATGTCCTCAGGTTTTTTGGCCAGGTTTGGTAACTCGTAGTTCTGAGTCAGATACATTCTAAAGATGTTTCCAAAAGTAAATCCAAGCAGGAACTGAGGCATAATGTTGGTGGGGAGGCTGAGGAAGCAACAAGAGCCACACAGCTGCCATAGCCTGCCTCCCTGGACTGAGGGGGAGCAAGATACCTCCTTCCAAGGACTGGTTCCACTTGACTATTTCCAAAGGAAGCGAGACAGTTCCTTGCCTCAAAGGAGCATTCCTTTAAGACAGTCCATGGTATATTCAATACTCTTAACACAGTGATGCAAAAACAACAGTTATTCTTTGTTTTTCTTTATTCATTGTCCAACTTTCAGATGCATATTTCTAGAGATTTGAAAAGATCATAGCATGAATCAGGCACACTTTAATATTTAAACCGACATCCTTGTTCTTTAGCACTTTGGAGAGGTCCTTGACAAGAAGTTTTCCCAGGTAACATATCTTTTTATTTCTTGGCTGCTGAAGCCATGCATATTGATTATCAATCCAAGTAATATGAAAACATTGACAACTTCAGTCCTTTCTTCATCTATCATGATGTCACCTTTTGGTCCAGTGAAGAAGATTATTGTTTTCTTCTTGTTGAGATGTGACTCATATTAAAGGCTGTGATCTTTGATTTTCTACAGTAAGGGCTTCAAGTCTTCACATTCAGCAAGCAAGGTTGTATCATGTGTATAATGCAGGTTGTAGGTAAATTTTCCTCCACTCGTGTTTCACATTGTTCATTATATAGTCCAACTTTTCAAATTATTTGTTCATACAGATTGAATAGGTATGGAGAAAAGATACAACCCTGATGTAGTCCTTTCCTGATTCTAACCATGCTTTATTCCTTTGTTCTATTCTGACACTTGCTTCTTGGTCTATATAGAAGTTTCACATGAACACAATGAAATATTCTGGAATTTACATTTAATGCTAGCCATAATTTCTTATGATCCATATAGCCAAATGTTTTTGCATAATGAATAAAGGACAAATAAAAATCATTGATACTCTTGTGTTTTCAGCCAAGATCCATCTGTCATCAGCAATGATATTCCTTGTGCCATGTCCTCTTCTGAATCCAGTTTTACATAAAGTTGTATATTTGTGAAAAATTGTGTGATATATTTGCAGCTGAAAAAAAAAAAGAAAGAATAGCTGCTTAAGTTGATAATATACTGCCAGAAACTTTATGGGATTTGATTTGGAGATTTACGGTCATGGTTTCATAGGCTGTCCAAGTTAATTGGCCTAATAGCATGTTTACTGCCTCTGTTCTACCTACTAGTTAATGTGTAGTGCCTTGGGTCTTAAAAGCTTGCAGATAGCCTTCCAAGACACAACAGTTGATCTCTAATTGCCTGGAATAATAGAGGAAGAGAGAGAGGAAAAGATGGAAGATACAGAATTTGTGACTAATTAACTCCTTTGTTATGCGACCAGAAGAACTAGACGGTTCTGAACATTTTGATCAAAGATTCTATGGAAGAATTTTGATCAAAAGAGAAAATGCAGAATAGAATTTAAAATTCTCTTACACTCCAGAATTTCTGATGCCATGAAAGGTGGGTGAACCTATTTCTCTGAGGTATGGTTAGACCTTAAACCAAAAAGATCCTCTGAAATCTTAAAACTAAATAACACTTTAACTTAACTAGTAAATAAAGATCCACCTTGAATATTATGCACTCCTTTTTATGTCACAAAGTTTTACAAATCATACTGGTTTTTCACAGTTGAGCATTATTCTCTTTAAGATCTATTTATATAGGATAAAATTGAGAACATCAAGTTGAAAAATTAGATAGGAACCTTAAGTGGGCAGGGTATTTATGTTAACTGGGGGAGAAACAACTCAAAAAAAGGACCTGTGAATAGTTATACAACTTGAAGCGTGTATTCAGTGTCACTCAGTGGACATAGAAGTGGAGAAGCTATAAAATTCGTTGTGTTTTGCTATGTATGTTCTCAACAACAGAAATTTTATATATGTGAAGAAGATGGAAAGAATACAGAGAGTCACTGTTAAAGAAAGGAAAATGACAAAGATGTGTGCATATTAGAACCCTCATCCATTGCTAGTGGAATTGAAAATGATACGGCCACTAGGGAAAACAGTTTAGCAGGACCTGACAAAATTAAACACAATATTACCATGTTGTTGTGTACCATTGAGTTGGAACCAAATCATAGCTGACCCTCCTTTGAGTTTTCACAGACACTAAATCACATGGAAAGAAATTTCTCACTTTCTTTCCATTGAGCAGCTGTTGGATTCGAATTATGTGACTTTGGGATGGCAGGGCAGCTCCTTTCCACTAGGCTACCACAGAATTACCATATGATACAACAATTCCACTTCTAAGTATATACTCAAAAGAAGTCAAACAAGTCCTTGTTCACCAATGCTCTTTGCAGTTCTGTTTATAGTAGCCAAAAGATGGAAACGACTGAAGTGCCCATTAAAAGATGCATGAAAAGCGAGCTCTGGTAGTCTAGCGGCAAGAAGTTGTGCTGCAGTCCTGAAGATGCATGGTTTGAATCCACCAGATGCTCTGCTGGAAAAGTATGGGCAATATACACCCATGCCAATTGGATCAGGCTCAGTGGTACACAGCAAGGAAAAGGGGGTGGGGGCAATAGAAGATGCAAGAAGTAACAGTGTAAAAAAAAAAGAAAAATTCTTTTTCACAGTATGTGGGGGGAAAGTGTTTAAAAGGGGGGGAAGATGCATGAATAAATAAAATGTAGTATCAGGATGCCCATTAAAAAGTTGACAGTTCCTCTCGCCAGGCGTCCTCGTGAGAATGACATCGTCTAACACCGCATGGCAATCCCTGACGCACTGCAGTCATGCCCAGGGAAGACAGGGCGACCTGAAAGTCCAACTACTTCCTTAATATCATTACACTTTTGGATGATTATCTGAAATGCTTCATCATGGGTGCAGACAGTGTGGGCTCCAAGCAGATGCAGCAGATCCGCATGTCCCTACTCGGGAAGGCTGTGGTGCTGATGGGCAAGGACACCATGATGCACAAGGCCATCCAGGACCACCTGGACATCAACCTGGCCCTGGAGAAGCTGCTGCCTCACATCCGGGGGAACGTGGGGTTTGTGTTCACCAAAGAGGATCTCACTGAGATCAGGGACATGCTGCTGGCCAACAAGGTGCCAGCTGCTGCCCGTGCTGGTGCCATTGCTCCGTGTGAGGTTACCGTGCCGGCCCAGAACACTGGTCTGGGCCCCGAGAAGACCTCCTTCTTCCAGGCTTTGGGCGTCACCACTAAGATCTCCAGAGGCACCATTGAAATCCTGAGTGATGTGCAGCTGATTTAAGACTGGAGACAAGGTGGGAGCCAGCGAGGCCACCCTGCTGAACATGCTGAACATCTCTGCTTTCTCCTTCGGGCTGATCATCCAGCAGGCGTTTGACAACGGCAGCATCTACAGTCCTGAAGAGCTTGACATCACAGAGGAGACCCTGCATACCCGCTTCCTGGAGGGTGTCCGCAATGTTGCCAGCGTCTGTCTGCAGATTGGTTACCCGACTGTGGCCTCAATACCACATTCCATCATCAGTGGGTATAAGCGGGTCCTGGCTTTGTGGAGACTACACCTTCCCACTGGCTGAAAAGGTCAACGCATTCCTGGCTGATCCATCTGCATTTGTGACTGCTGCCCCTGTGGCCGCCGCCTCTACCACTGCCTCTCCTTCTGTTGCAGCCCCAGCCAAAGTGAAAGCAAAGGAAGGGTCGGAGGAGTCGGACAAGGAGATGGGACTTGGTCTCTGATTAAAAACCAAAAAGCCACCAACTCTGCCTGCTTTGTGCGAAACAAGGAAATAAAGGCTTCATTCTCTTAAAAAAAAAGTTGACAGTTCAAATCCACCAGGTACTCTGTGGGGGAAATATGGACAGAAAGATTTACAGCTTTGAAAACTCAATAGAAATTCAGTAGGAGTCAGAACCAACATAACAGCTGGGTTCTCTCTATATAATGGGAAATTATCCAGCCATAAAGGAAAACAAAGTTCTGCTATGTATTGTGATTATGGGCAAATACAGCAAGATTCCACTTAGGTGAAACACTTAGAATAATCAAATGCATAGAGACAGAAGCTTACTAGCATTTATCAAGTGAAGGGTGGTGAGGGAAAATGGAAAATTTATTGCATTTTAGGGAAGGGTGTGGGAAAACTTTGGACATGCATGGTGTTTGTAATGATTAAATCACTTTAATTGTTAACTTGAAAATGAAATGGCAAACACTTTATGTTTGTATTTTTAACTACAATAATTTTTTAAAGTTAGAATAATTCCCTTTTGCCACATGCCCCTGGAATAGCTCACATTTGAACTAGGTTTTATGTTACTTTGTTAGTTTTGGGAGTCCTAGAACATTCAGGTATTAGAAATCAAATGATAAATTTTACTCTGAAATCTACACTACAAGCTTTGAATTTCTGTCCCAGGGGGGACTTCTTTTTTCCACTCCCTAAAACCAGAGCATTTGCTAATGAGCAGGGATACCTGAGTTCCAACCCATACTTCAATGTTGATTGGATCACGACATCAGCAACACAAAAATGTTCACCCCTGGACCTTTAGACAAAATTGTAATGTAGAAGAAGTTGAAACTGTCAATGACTTCATCTTATTTGGATCCACAGTCAATACACTTGGTATCAGTAGTCAGGAGATGTATTACACTGGGAAAGTGTGCAGTCAGAGACCTCTCCAGATTACTGAGGAGCAATGCTGTCATTTTGAGGACTATTCAGTGTGTGCCTTATTCAGGCTATGGTCTTTTCAATCACATGCTCTGCTGCTGGTAACTGGACAGTGAATAAGAATGACAGAAGAAAAATTGATGCCTTTGAACTGTGGTGTTGGAGAAGAGTACTGAATATCCCATGGACTGCCAAAAGGACAGACAGATATGTCTTGAAGAAGGTATAGCCTGAGATCTCTTTGGAGGCTTTAAAAATTATTAAAGTTCGCCTCACATACTTTGGGCATATTGTTAGGAGAACCTCTTCCATGGAGAGGAATATCATGCTTGGGAAGGTGGAGGGTCTGCGAAAGAAAGGATCTTCGACCACATGGATTGACAGATTGAGTGGGGCAATGGGCTTAAGTGTTTGTGTCAGAGATTGTGAGGATGGCACCGGACAAGACAGGGTTCAGGTCTGTTGTTCATAGGTTCACTGTGAGTCCTCCTCAACATGGGGGGCACGTAAGAACAACAGCAACAACAAAAGCAGAGCAAAAATAAGCTTTCTTCCCAATCCTGCATGGGAAGAAATTTTGCGTTTTACTAAATTTGTATCCTTGTTTAGGATTTCCACTTTATTCAAAGCCTTATTTCTAGACCCCTCACCTTCCCCTCTTCCATAAGCTCAAGGTCAGGTGTCCTGTTACCACAAGAGTAACCAACATTGGCCCCCGGAAATTATTGAAACTGCACCTCCTCCCCGCTTGCCTCAGAATGGGTGCCTTTGCAACTGCTGTGGTTTTCAGTTCCTGCTTTGGTTTGGGCTCTGGGGATTTCCCTTTTTTCCCTTATGATTTAGCTATGCATTATTTACTTATTTGTGGTATGTTTTATCTAGCATTTCTATTTATAGCTGGGAAAATTTTTTTGGCATATAATTTATATGCCATGTAACTTACCCTTTGGAAGTATCCAAGTCAGTGGGTTTTAGTTCATTTGCAGGATTGTACAAGCATCACTGCTAATTCTAGAACATTTTCACCATTCCAAGGAGATCGCTTATATCCATCAGCTACCACCCAGCCCCAGACAGCCACCAAGCTGCCTGAAGTCTCTAGATGTGCCTGATCTGGACATTTTCTATAAATGCAGTTAGGAAATAATGTAGTCTTTTCCCCTTCCCCCCATTGTTATAAAGAACATTTATTTTGTCCACACACATTCAGTTTGTGTTCAGATTCTTATGTAAGAAAAACCACTTTTGTTTCAAGAATAAAATGGCTACCCCGAAATATGTACTCTTTTGTGGTGGGCTTCTTTCACTCAGCATGATGTTTTCAAGGTTTCTCCGCCTTACGGCATGTATCACCATTTCCTTTTAGCTGAATAATACTGTGTCGTAAGGAGATAGGCAGCATTTCATATCTCTGTTCATCAGTTGATGCACATAGCGTTGTTCCACACTTTGGCTGTTAGGAATGATGCTCTTGGGAACGCTTGTGTATAAGGTTTTGTGTGGACAGGTATATTCATTTCTCCTGGAGTGAATTGCTGGACTTTATGGTAACTCTGTATGCTTAACCTTTGGAAAAACTGCCAGATTGTTTTTCCAACCCCTAACAAGCTTTATGCAACAGAAAAAAACACTGCCTGCTCCTGTGCCGTCCTCACAGTTGCTTTTGAGCCCATGATCCTTTCATCACAGCCAGTCCGTCAATAGATCCCTTTTAGGATCTTCCTCTTACTCATGGATTCTCTACTTTACCAAGCATGTGTCCTTGTCCAGGGACTCCTCCACAGCCCCCCCAACATGTTTAAAGTAAATTTGATAAAGTCTTCCATCCTCCCCTGTAAGGAACATTCTGTCGACAGTGTTCTTTCTTGTGGCGTTTCATGCACTTTGAGTATTCTTCAGCAATGCCAGGATTCACAGGCATCTCGCTTCATCATTGCCCACCTTTCACATATGTATTGTATAGGGTGAGAAGTCCCACAGCGTGGCTCAGGTGAACCTGAGTCATCCAAGTAACACCTTTGCTTTTTAATTATTGAAAGAGGTCTTTTGTACCATGTTAGCCCAGTGCAGTGCATCACTTGTTTTTATGACTATTGCTTCCATGGCCGTTGGTTCAAATGAAATGAAACTTGAAACATCATTTTCCTTGTTTCCAGAAAGCAAGGTTGTATAGTCTGCATAACTCATCATAATGATGAGTCTTTCTCCAATCCTGATGCCACACTGTTCTTCATAAAGTCCAGCTTCTCTAATAATAATCACCATACAGAGTGTATAGGTATGGAGAAAGGATTTTAAACTATGCAGTGTGCCCTTGCTCTGTTCAGACAAGAGCTTCTTGATCTGTTGTAATTGTTCTGTGTGCCATTGCTTTGAAACTGACCCATAGCTGACCCTCCAGCAGTTTTTCAGAGGCAATTTAGTCTCATCGGAGATTGCCCATTCTTCTTTCACATGGCAGCTGGTGGATTCAAACTGCAGGCCTTCAGGATTAAAGCACAGTTTTTTGTATAAGCATAATTAAGTGTTCTGGACCCCGTCTTCTCAATGTGAGCTATAGATTGTTATGATACACATAGTCAGACGCCTTTCCATGGTCAATAAAACTCAAATAGACATTATTCTGGTGTTTGCTGTTTTCAGACAAGATGATATCCCTGGTACCATGGCCTCTTCTGATCTCAGCCTGTCCTTGTAGCAGTTTCCTGCCAGTGTAGTGCTCTGGCAGTTTTTTAATGATCTTTAGCACTATTTTGCTTGTGTGTGATATTAATGATATCGCCCAAAAGTTTTCACTTCTTTTGGATCACCTTTGTTGGAAATGGTACAGATCTCTTACAGGTACTTGGCCAGGCAAATGTTTTCCAGATTTCCTGGCACAGACTGGTGAGTACAACCAGGGCTGCATCAGCTAGTTAATACATGTTAATTGGTACCCCACTGATTCCTGGGGCCTTCTCTTTTTCCTTGCTTCAGTGCAGCTTGAACTTCTTGCCTCATCACCATTGACTCTTTATCATGTGCTTATTTGTCAGTGTCAGCCAGTTCTTTCTTGTACAATGACTGTATTCCTTCCATATTTTTTGATACCTCAGGTCATTCTGAGATTTTTTTTCCCCTTAGCATGTTTTAGTATTGCAGTTTGATGGCTTGAATTTGTTTTTCAGTTCTTTCAGTTTGAGAAATGCAGAGCACGTTCTTCCTTTTTTATTCTCCTACTCCACCTGTTGTTGTTATGTACCGTCAAGTCTCCTGTGACTCATAGTGATCCTATGTACAACAACTCTGAAGCTTGCTTTGTTCTGAGCCAGTCTCACTGACTCTGATACACCTACCCTCATTGCCATAGTTACTGCATCAATCCATCTCATTCAAAGACTTCCTGCATTTGTGCCTCCACCTTAACGAGCATGATGTCCTTCTCCAAGGATCAGTCCCTCCTGGCCACATGCCCAACGTATGTGAGATAGAGCTTCAAAATCCTAGCCTCCAAGGAGAAACTTGGTTTCACCCTCTCTAAGGCAGACCTATTTATTTTCTTGACGATCCATGATATATTCAAGACTCTTCTCCAGCAGCACAACTCAAAGGCATCTTAAAATATCTTCTTCTTAAGCTGCCTTTTTACTAGCATTAGAAAATTTCCTCTTTTGTTTTCTGTAAGACATTGCATAGTATTGGTGTTAGTTGTTGTTTAAAGGATTGGTGAAAATTGTCTAGGCCTCAAGATACCATTTTTCAAAAGTTTTAAATTATAAATTCCCTGTTTAAATGGTACCTAACAATAACAATATATAAAATTTTTGCACTTCAATCCCAGATGTGCATGGTTCAAATCCATCAGATGCTCTCTTGAAGAAGGAGGGACAATCTCCTCCTGTACCAGTCAGATCTGATTTGATGGTACACACACACAAAAATAATAAAAAGATTTTTAAAAAACCAACCAACCAACCAATATATAAAATTTAAATATTGCATTTTATATAAAGTGAGTTTTCATGGTTTGTGTTTTACAACAGTAGGTTCATTTCATCTAAAATGGTCACATTTATATATGTAGACATGTTTGTGTTATTGTTGTTAAGTATGACTCATAGTGGAACCTAGCCCATTGTTGCAGTCACTGTCAATCCATCTTGTTGAGGGTCTTCTTTCTCTGTCCCTCCACCTTTCCCAGCATGATGTCTTTTTCCAAGAAGTGTTTATAATAATCTTCTGTTGTCCTTTGAATATCTGTAGAACCTATATTGATTTTCCCTATATGAATAATTTGTATCTCCTTTCTTTTTTTTGGTCATTGTTGGCTAAAGATGGTCAACTCAATTAATCGTTTCAAAGTATCAACTGTGTTTCATTGATTTTTCTCTTGTTTAGTTTAACATTTCACTTAATTATTTTTTAATAACACTATTTTATTTACAAAATTTGAATACATTGATTTCAAGAACAGATTTTTCCAATTTTCCTCTCCCCCTCATCAAATTATACAACTCCATGATTAGTCCCCCTCCCCCTACGCATCCTCATCCCTCTGCCTCCACCCTCCTTTACCCTTACCCCCCTTGGTTCCTTATACTCGTTCTACAATAATGGTTTTGTACAATATTTGTCCTTGTAGGACTGAGTTAGTTCACTCAGCATAATGCTCTCCAGTCCCTCCCAAGTAAAGTAATAATTTACAAAATCATTGCTCCTGCATTCTGCGTAGTATTCCATTGTGTGAATGTACCTTGATTTCTCAGTTAGTTTGTGGTTGGACTGTTTCACTTAATTTTTCTTTTTTCTTTACTGTTTCCTTCTTTCTGCTTTCTTTGAACTTATTCTTTTGCTAGATTTTTGAGAATGGACCTTAAAATATTGATTTGAGACTGTTAGTTTTTCTTGAGCATTTAATGTCTCAGTTATCCTTTCAGTATTATATTAGCTGTGTCCCACAAATTTAGATATGTTGTATTTTCATCTTCATTCAGCTCAGTATGGTGTTTTTTTTCTACTTGAGACTTTTTCTTTGATATGTGGGTTTTTTAGAAATGTATTATTTAATTTCAAGTGTTTGATGATTTTCCTGTCGACCTTTCTATTACTGATTTCTGATTTGGTTCCATTGCAGTTGAGGAATGTGCTGTTTGATTTCAGTACTTTTAAATTTGCTCATATTTGTTTTATGGCTCAGGATGTGGTCTCTGTATTTGTTCCACAGACATTTGAAAACCCTATTATCCTTTTTTTTTTAATAAGTTTCTAGTCTGCCTAAATTAGCTGGCCTTTGTAACTTGCATCTATGAACCCTGACTAGTACTCTTTTCTCTGATGACATTTCTTTATACCTTTTATCAGAGCTTGTAGTAAATAGCCTGTCCCCTGATTATTGATTTCCATGCTAGTCTTCACAATGCACTGTGATCTTGAGGGCAGAGACCTTGTGTCTGTATTAGTCTTGCCTGGTACATGGTAAATAATTTATAAGTGTTTCTTGAATAAATAAGTAAATTAGTAGCCAGTTTTTAAAGTCATGGGCAAACTTGGATCTTCTGAAATTGAATTCTTTAGTCTTGGCTGTGTGTACCATCCCGTCATTCAGTCTTGAAAGCAGGGCAGTTGTTTTGGCTGACCCCTGCCGCTTTACATTCAGCGAGTAAACAGGCTCTAATGTCTTTTATGTGATTGGAGTGACATTTTCGGTTCAGCGTAACCATGCTGCACTTCAAGCATAGACATGTGAGGAGTGCCTTACTCATTCCACAAGACTGACTTTGCAACCCCTGCTAGTTCCTTTCTTTCAGGCTGACCTCCTGTCTTGGGGGAGGGTCATTTTCACTGTGAGCTGTTCCACAGTGCACACAGCCTTGTCCAAGCGCACGAAGGCCCCGCTGAGGGCCTGGAGAAACCTTGCTCCTCAGCAGGATGCATGTGGTATTCCCTCAGCCTTTCCTGCACTGGACCTGGGGTTGCCCCCTGGACAATGGGAAACCATTCCAGCGCCTTCTCCCCACTCCGTGTAGGTGCTGGCCTCGGTGGTATCTTCATCACTGAGAAGTTCAGATTGTGGCCAGGTGGCAACTAGCAAAGTTGCTGTGTGGCATAGATACTGTAGATGCAGAAAATGTCACGGAACTATGAGCTGCATACCCTGCTATGAGACACTATCTCCTGTTCATTGCTAAGGCAATCTGGGCAGACTGACTTTTGATGTTTCCTGCAGCTTGTATTGCCTGTGGGGGTTGAGTGGGACCAAGTAAACCTTGAAAGAGGAGTTGTAAACTATTGAACTTTCTTTTGTGATTCCCCTGCCTGTTTAATTAAAAGCATGTTTAGTTACCCTGATTTTCATCCTTTAGCTTCTACTTGAAAACAAATAGGTGTTTGTGTTGGTGTGGTTTTGTTGTTGTTTGGTTTGTGCCCATTTTTTTTCTTTTTCATGCATAATTTTTTTTTGTAGCTTTGCCTAGAAAAGGTCACATAGCTTTTGTTATGTGGGCATTCATTTACAAGAATTAAGAAGGGTGAGGTAGAAAAAGGCAAGACTTCAGAGTGACAAGGATGTCGTCTTATCTGTGGTTAGTCTTAACTTGTCTCATTCATAAATGACAGAAAAATAAGAAGAAATCTGTGTAGATGGTGATCAGAATAATGAAGGAAGACTAGTGGGGAGCGGCTAGTGGCACGACTCTCAGTCTTTATCTATTCAGAAGACTTATAAACCAGTTTCATTAGTGCTGTTTTCCTGGTTCACCTGAGATTTGGCCTTCATGACGAGGAGGTCCGCTAGTTGTCACAGACACCTATCTTTTGAGTTCACTGAGTTTTGACAGGTTTTCCGCCTGTGTAGTTTCACCCACAGAAAGGTCTGATAAGATTCCACCGGACTAGAGTTTTCTCCTGTGCTGTTTTGTTCTATTCTTCCTCTTTAACCCACTGATTTGTGAATGTGTATTTGTATCATTTAATCTTTATTGGATGTACTCTTCTCATGTTTGGGCTATATACCTTTTTATTTATTTGCTATATGCCTTTTTCCTCATATTTTTTTAATTTTAATAATCTTAACATTTACAGAGATTTTGTATTTCCATTCATTCATTGGCTGTATGCCTTTTTAATCTTTTTATGATGGTAAATACATCCAACATACAATTTGCTATCTCTCCTCTTTTTAAATGTAAAATTCAGTGACATGGATTCCGTTCCCCATGTTTTCCTGCCCTCACGATAGGAGTTATTGCTCTACCTGGCATGAGAGTATTGTGTGGAGGATTTGAGGCTTCTCTCGTGAAGTAGAGAAGGACTTCACACGTGGGGTTAACTGGCCTTCTGGGAGCTTCCATGTGGTGTGCTTCTTGTTGGAGCTCACACTGCGCTTCTCTTTGTGATCTGTTCCATGGCCTCTCATCTGCTGGCACGACAGAGCAGAAAGGGTCACAGGCTAAGGGCTCAGGGCTCTCCGTGTGTCTCAGCTGGGGGCGGGGGTGGGGGGGACCGTGTGTGTTACAGTGTCCTCCGTGTAAAAATACTTTTGAAAAACTTCCCTCCACTTCAGTTATTTTCTTTTGGAAAAGCAAAACACCACCCCTACAATTTATTATACTACTGTCTGACTGGGCATTTTGTGGTGAGAAAGTTTCCTAAGAAGTTGAATTCTTAAGCATTAGCAAGGATGAATGAGATGAGATTATTTCACTATGTTCAGCCAATTTAGCATCTGCCTGTGAGCGTGTTGGGATGGGTGATGGTGTTATTTCCATAAACATGGCCTGGGAGCTGTACGGTCTCTTCAATTAGCACGTGTAACTGGATCAACCAGGACGTTGATGGAGGTTTCAAAGGAAGGGGCAAGTGGACAGATGGGAGCAGCTGCCCAGCAGAGGGTGTGTGTGTGTGTGTGTGGAGCATGTTGCCACTGTTTATCTCCTCTTCTAAACCAGAAATTCCGTCTGTGGTCTGTTAACAACGTCTGGGAATTCCATTAAAACAATAAGGTCATGCTTTTGTTTTTTTCTCTTCCTCTTGGTAAAGTTAATTTCTCTTTTCACTTAGAAGTTTGTCATTAGAAAGTTGGAAGGGAACGTTTCCTCCTAGAGGCTTTTCTCTTCCCCCTCTTTAGCACATTTGTTTGGGTTTATCTGGGATTCAAAGTGGAGCCTAGGGGTGTGGTGGTTGAAATGTTAAACTGCTGACCAAAAAGTTAGTTAAAGTCCACTAGGGAGCTCTGGTGGCCTAAAGATAAGACATCCTGCTGCCATCTCAAAGGCAGGCAATTTGAATCCACCAGCTGTTCTGTGGGAGAAAGATGAGCCTTCTCCTTTGCGATTTACAGCCTCTGAAAAACACTGGAGGGTCACCTGTGAGTCTTCTGACTCAGTGGCTCACAACAACAATCTGCCCTCTGCTCCACATGGAGATAGAACCTTAGAAACCCGCTGGGCCTCTTTACTCTCCCCTGTGGGGTCAACTGGGAGCCAGAAGCCACTCAACAGACAGCAGGGAGATTGTTTTTTTGTGTTTTGGATTCAGTCAGGAAAGTGAAGAGGGAAGGAGAGGGAGGAACAGAGGGAGGGAGAGAGTATTTTCATTTTAATATGAAAGTTTTTGGGGAGGAAAAGGATGAGGCTTCTTGTTCTTTATTAAAATGATTAACACTCCCTCTTACTTCTCTTTAATGAAACAAACCTGGAAGGAAAAAAACCAACCAACTAAACATTGTGAGCAGTTGATAAAGTTAGCTAATGTCCAGACCAGCCTTGGTGTGAGTGCTTCTCTTAGATTTGGTTTGATTCCTTGGATCATAGAGAAGAGGCTCGATGCCTCTCTGGGCTTTCTACTTTCTAGTTCCAGTTTGAACTCTGGGACCACTTTTTAGAAAGCTTTGTCTTGCTTCCTTAGAGAATTGCAGAGTCCCTCAGGTCTGAGCCCTGGGACTAAGGGGACATTTTATTTGACTGGCTAGCACGTTCCTTATGGAGTCTACAAATGGTGATGTGTTTCTGCTGCCCAGTTGTGTGTTGTTAATGAACAGATAGAAAATCTACAGACATCTGAAGTTTGCTGCTACTGTTGTTGATAGTTGCGTCAACGCTACTCATAGCAGCCTTGCAGGTTTGACCCTTGTCTCCTGCACCAGCCTCACAATCTCTGATGTGCTAGATTCTGTTCATTTTTTTTTCTTTTGTTATTTGGGCATTTTCTTGTATCTGTTATTTTGGGCCTGTTTCTTTGGAAACAAACATTCTATGTTACCTGAGTCAACATACATTTATTCATTTTGCAATAAAGAGAAGAGAATATCTTGAATATTATTCCTGACTCATTATTTGTAAGTAATGTCATAGAAAAAACTACAAGTTTATTTAAAATGAAAAACAAGAAGTTTATTATGTGAGAAAATATTTTGCAAAATGGGCAGTCAGGAGACTTTTGGAAGGGGAGAGTGCAGTAACATGGTAAGACTGCAGTCGTGAATAGAAAAACTAATTTGCCTTTCAAACTTTTACCCAGTTATGATAAAAAAAGAAGACACAGGGGGAGCTCTGGTGGCCTAGTGGCAAGAAGCTACAACTACAATCCCAGAGGTGCGTGGTTCGAATCCACCAGATGCTCTGCCGGGGAAGGAGGGGCAATCTCCTCCTGTACCAGTCAGATCTGATTTGACGGTACACGCACACAAAAAATAAAAAAATTTAAAAAAAAAAAAAAAGTTATAAGTACATGAGTCCAAAAATTATGGAGAAGTAAAAGAAAAGATTCTTTCATTGTTTTACAAACCCTCCCCCAGGTCCCCTCCACCATGCAGCCCTCGTTCTAGTCTCCTGTGATGACAGAAACACCCAGTTACATCTCTCTTTTAAACGGTTCTCTCCCTCCTCTGTTTCAGTGCAGTATACATTATTGAACCCATCTTACTCAGTCTCTCCCCAACCCCAAGGACAGTCCCATTCTACAACAGTGGGTTGCAACACCCCCATGATACATCTTGAAGGATATGTACATGTACAGCCAAGCACAATCAATAAGAGTGCATCTGAATTCCAAAATCAATCTCCATAATAGTCTATGTGTTTCCTACTGCCAAAGGGGCCCTTTAGAGTAGTGAGAGAAGATCTTCACCCTGAAACCCACAGTGTCCCTTTTCAGCAGGAAGTAGCTAAGAGAATACGCCGTCCCCTTTTCCTTATGACTCAGGGTGAAGTCTCTCTCAGGGAGGAGTGATAGGGAATGGCAAAGGATACACTGACAAAGAAGATTAATCAGAACTGGCTTTGACAAGCACTGTGGCATTTGGACAAGAACAAACTGGGAGGAGGGTAGAGAGAATAGTGCAACAATGAATGAGTGGAAGCCCAAAATCTCTGTAAATGTTTATGAAAATTAATAAAATATAATTATAGGGAAAAAAAAAAAAAAAAAAAGAAGACACAGCTTTTGTTATTGCAGAACTCCAAGGAACTTAGAATTAGAGAGGTTGATAAAGACAAAAATCCATAGTACAGTTAGGGAGTTTATTATCTGAATGGCTAACTTTACACAGTTACAAATCAAGGATCTTGTTTTATCAATTTGTACAACAGTTGACCTCCTTTGCAAAGGGGGCTTCATTGTAACAAAATTCTATGAGTTTCCTAGGATATTCTTAAGTATATGTATTTCCATATATAAAGTATATGTTAGATATGTCAGTATATAAAATATTTATAAAATACTCATTTTATAAAATATGTAGAAGGCATGTAGGTCAGTAGAGGGAGGCTTATGGCTGTAGTTTAGCCACAAAAAGCAACGTGTTTAACACTGGATTAGCCACCTGTTCTGACTGAATCAACTTTACTTAACATCAGTCATTTCTAACCAGAGATTTTAAGTAAGCAGAGCAGGTTGGCAAAGCTGCAGTTTTCTGTGGAAGCTGGTTGCATCTCGGTTAAAGGTGCGCAGCTAAGGTTGACAGAGGTGCCAGGCTGCCCTGTGTAACACAGCTGTCACTAAGCGGAGTTGTTTGGAACAAGAGATTAGATTTTATTGACCTCAGAGAGATGTTTTCAGTTGTACTGAGGCCCTAGTCCTCAGGAGATAGAGTATGATTACTTACCCTTTTGATGTGGACAAAGCCTGGTGTAAGCCCTAGTTTTGTTTTTTTTAGCTACAAAGTGGAGATCATTAATTCCTATTTCAGAAAATTGCTTTGAGAAAGAAATTAAGTAAAGTGTCTAATATCCTGGAATTAATCAGCATTCAGTACAAATTAATTCTTAATTCCCCTTTTCACTTTTTTTTTTAAACTTGTGTGCTGTCAAATCAGATCCGACTGGCACAGGAAGAGATTGCCCCTCCTTCTAGAATGCCCCTCCTTCTCCAGTGGAGCATCTGGTGGATTCGAACCTCATGCCTTTGGTATTGCAGGGTAGCTTCTTGCCGCTAGGCCACCAGAGCTCCTTCTTTTTCACCTTTTTAAATAATAAAGTTGATCTTCCAAAGCTCGATAATATTTAGATAACATAATTATGAATGATCAGGCAAAGTATGGAGAACAGAGTTTACAAAATAATAAAACATAACTGGTTAAATAAAATCCTGCATAGGTTAAATGAGTCTTTTCAGTTTCTACTATATGAATTTAAGGAGAATGTTCCTTGACAGAAACTTTAGTTGTGTTTCCTTCCTCTTCTTATCTTCTTAGTTGATAACATCTGAGAGCGAAGACCCAGATAGGGAGGAGATTCTTAAGTTGAAGATTGTATGAGAGGATTAATTTAATTTCATTCTAAAGAGCTTCTTAATCTTTTTTTGTCCTCACTCCTTTTTAGTGGTCACAGTTTCCTTGACTAAAGGTAACTAGCTTCTCCACAGGGGAGCTCTGATCGAGTAGTCAGTAGGGGCTGTGCTGCTAACCCGAAGCCAAATCCAGCTTGCTCTCTGGGAGAAAGGTCAGCCATCTCCTCTTGTGTCACTTTCAGCCTCAGACCCCAGTAGAGGGCCAGCTTTGAATTAGCTTTGCCTTGAAGACTATGAGTGAGTCTCTGCATGAGGAGTTCTGGTGACATCGTGTGGAATGTATTGGGCTGCTCACCAAAAGGTCAGTAGTTCAAATCTATCAACTGCTCTGTGGGTAAAAGGTGGTCAGTTTCCTCCTGTAAAGGCTTACAATCTCAGAAATCCAATAGCAGATCCAACTATGACTCCACAACAGTCAGTATAATCTATAGACTCTTTTTATACAATTGACAAAGGTGTTTTACCCCTCCCCCCCAGATATTTTTAGAAGTTCATTATGCCAATTTTTTGTAGTAACTTCTAACAACAAACTTAACTCATGCTGCCAAACCAGAACTAACTCGTAACTGACCCTCCAGCAGGTTTCCAGAGTCTAAATCACAGGGCAGGAAATTGCCCATCTTTCTCTTATAAAAAGCCACTGGTGGATTTCAACCACATGCCTTTGGGTCGACAACATCACTCCTTACCCACTAGGCCACCAGAGCTCCCTAGTAACATTCAAGAAACCTTTTGTTTTGTTTAACCTAACATACTTAAGAAAACACTTACCCATGGTGAGTGTGGTTGACAGAAAGCAGGACAGACCACTGCCTGACTGGCACATGTATATGAACAGCGAGAGGGAGCGAGTGAGCGAGAGAGAGAGACAGAGTGTGTGTGTGTGTGTGGCAGAATAGGACAGGGACCCAGACTGCAGTGCCTACCAGCCAGTTACTGCCACATGACATGTTATGAGATATTACATATGGATTTTTGGAAACTGTTGGACATGGGCATATTTATGTGAATTTTACCTGTTTTTAAGAAACAGTGTATAAGTAAGACACTCAGGCCAGTTTGCACAGCCCTGATTCCTTATTCTGTCCTTACGATTTCTGAGCAGTGTGTATAGACTGGTCTTCACAGCATTCTTTTCCACTCCTAATCTCTTTTGTGTCTTGTGAATTGATTTGCAATCATTGTTTTTCCAATTTCCCCAGTGGATCAATGTGTGGACGCATAAGTCTCTCATAATAGTCTGTGTTTGGATTATTGCAGATTAAGTAGACTACTCACCACAAAGCCAAGAGGTTAAGTGTGTGTAGTCATTAAAGCAGAGCTCTATACCCATCTTGGCTTCTTTGCAGCAGTTTTACTGTTGTTGTTATTGCTGTTAGGTGCCATTGAGTCGAGTACAACTCATAGCGACTCTGTGAACAACAGATCCAAACATTGCCCTATCCTGTGCCATCGTCACCTTCTCTGTTAGATTTGAGCCCATTGTTGCGTTAACTGTCCATCCCACTGCAGGTCTTCCACTCTTGAATTGACCCTCCACCTTTCTACACATAGTATCCTTTTCCAAGGACTGACCCTTTCTAACAGCATGGTCACAGTATGTGAGATGAAGCTTTGCCATCCTAGCCTCCAAGAAACACCCATTTGCACTTTCTCCAAAACATACTTGTTCTTGAGAGAATGAAGGCCCACCCACTGATGGACTGGTAATCTGTAAAACAAAATTCTGGATCCCGGAGTAATAATTGTATTTAGGTTATCATATGAGGTCCTTTACATCTTTTTTATTCCAGTTCCTTAGGCATAATATGGCAACAGAATGTTCTGGATAAGGGAAAGCATAAGATTTTGGGGGAAAGAATTCTGTATTCCCTGGCTTTCAGTATTAACACCGTTATTACATCTTTTTTTTAAATTTTTCATTATTTCTTAATGGTGTTCCATAGTGGGGTTTTTTGTTGTTGTTGTTTTTCTTTTAATTAATTTTAATGAATGTTTAAAAAATACTTGTTCTCTTTGATATCTATGGAATATTCACTACTCTTCTTCAATATCACAACTCAAAGACATCAGTTCTTCTCTCATTTTTACTCTTTGTCCAACTTTCATGTGTATAGCAAGTAATTGAAAAGACCATAACTTTAATTAGATACATCTTAGTCTTTAGACTAATATCATTACTCCTTAGCACTTTGGCGGTTTTCCCAGTGCGACAGGTCTTTTGATTTCTTGACCACTGGTTCCAGCAGTGTTGACTGTAGATTCAAGCACAATGAAATTGTTGACAGCTACTCCATCTATTATGATGTTGCCTATTGGACTAGTGGTGAAGATTTTTGTCTTGATGTTGGGCTGTAATCTATATTGAAGACTACTATCCTTGATCTTTTGCAGAAAGTGTTTTAAATCCTCTTTACTGCCAACAAGCCAAGGTTGTGTCATCTGCATAATGAAAGTTTTTATGAGTCTTCCTCTGATCCAAATGCCACATTCCTCTTCCTAAAATCCAGCTTCTTGAATGCTTTGTTCAGCATAAAGGTAGAACAGGTGTGGAGGTAGGAGACAGCCCTGACACACACCTTTCTTGATTTTAAATCTTTCATTGTGTCCTTGCACTGTTTACACAACAGCATCTTGGCCTGGGATCCCCATTCTTCTCGGTGTTAGGCACAATTTGTTATGATCTACACTGTTAAATGCCTTTGGCTAGTCAATAAAACACAAATAGACATCCTTCTGGTATTCTCTGCTTTCAGCCAACATCTGTCTGCCATCAGCAGTGATATCTGTGGTGCCATGGCCTTTTTAAATGCAGCTTCAACTTCAAGCAGTTCTCTGTCAATGTACTATTGTAGCCACTTTTTAATAATTTTCAGGTAGATTTTACTTCATGTGATATTAATTATGTTGCTCAAAAATTCCCACATTCTATTGGAACACTTTTTTTTTTAATGAGAACAAATATGGAGCTCTTTAGTCAGTGGGACAGGTAGCTGTCATCCACATTTCCTGGCAGGACGTAGCTCTCAAACCTGAATCAAAAAGGAAAGGAATAAACAAAAACACCTAAATCAGGTCCTCACCAGCACTATACCGTAGAGTCCTTTATCTTTTTATTTCATTATTTCCATTTGTAATGTTACAAGGTTCTTTGTGTATGTTTTGTTTTTTTTACCTCTCTTCTCCCTTATTAGACTGTCTGCTGCTTGAGAGCAGGAGCCAGATCTTCTCTTTTCTCTGTCTCTCTGTGCTCTTCTAAGCATAAAACCTTTTCCTAAGAACTGGTAGGGTCCTCGACTTCACCATAATAGACTGTAGAAAATATCTGTGATTACGTGGATGTGTGCTCTGCTTGCCTGGCTTGTTTTTGAGTTTGCCAATGTCTGTTTCCTCTTTGGTTCCCCCTGTATTTGCTTCAGAACTTTTGCTGTGTCTTTGCTTTCTTTCTTCTCCTGTTGCACAGTGTGTGGCTACGCTGTGGGATGGAAGGGTGGCCTGAGACAAACAAGCAGAAGAGCCTGTCTTGACCAGGAATTCCCATGCCTTTCAGAAGTAAATTGTACAAAATGAAGAAATCTGGAAAAAGCCAATAATACAGCGGTGTTTTCTTAGAGTTGTATTTGTTGCCATCAAAACAGGTGCTAGTTCCCAGTCTGTGATCTGCACACTATTAGGCAAGGGTGGTCACACAGTGACTGCAGCAGTGGGCTCAGGTATGTCAGCGATGATTAAAATGGCACAGGAGAGGACTGGGTTCAGATCTGTTAGGGTTGCTGGGAGTCATAGTTGACTCAAAGGCATGTAACAAGTATGTGCTGTTGAGTCAGAATCTACTCATAGCTGACACTCCAACAGATTTTCCGAGTCTGTAAATCGCAGGCGAGGAGATTGCTCATCTTTTTCCCTCAGAGCCACTGATGGATTCAAGTAACCTACCTGTCAGTTGGTAATGTAACTGCTTACCCACTAGGCCACTAGAGCTTCTTTTTCCAATGTTAGTTCCAGCTATTTGCAATTGCTGGGAAAAACAAACTGTAAGTAATTTTATACTTTTCCTTGTGAACATAAAATCTCTTGAGGTTATTGTTTTGTCTAACATTTTTAACAAGGACCCAATTGGAAGAAATATATTCCTGTTGTGACTCCAAAATGTATGTACATCGTCCATTATATACATTACCAAAACGAGAATCTTACTGTACTTTTGTATAAATTGACACTGCTGTCTAGTTCTGACTTATGGCAACCCTAAGGGGCAGAACTACCGTCAGGGTTTCCAAGCGTGTATTTCATTACAGAAGTGCACAGCCGCTGCCTCCTCCTCCTTCAAGGGGGCTGGGGACCTTGAGGTTAGCAGCCAAGCATTTTAACCACTGTGCCACCAGGGCTTCTTGTGCTTAGCAGTCAGGGAACGTTAAATACTTACATATAAGGTTAAGCTATAACATACTGGTTTTAACTCACTTTGTTATTATTAAAATGCTGTCGAGTTGAGTACAATGCATCCTGACACTATGAAGAAGAGACATCATCTCTGACGCAGTTGAGCCCCTTGTGGTTTTTGTGTCACTCCGTCTCCTTGAGGGTCTTTCTCTCCTTTGATGACGCACCAGCTTCCCAAGCATGATGTTCTAGATAGTCTCTCCTAAGAGCATGTCCAAAATACGTCAAACAAAACTTCACCATCCTTGCCTCCAAGGAGCACTCTGGCTGCACCTTTTCCGAGACTTACCCATTTGCTCTTTTGGCAGTCTGAAAAGCTAAGACTCTATTCGCTGAGTCTCAGATGTTTTTCATTGTTAATCAAAAATATTTCACCCGTTTATTTTTCAAAGTGGTTGGACAGGTCTAGCAGCAGATGCCTTTCCCTGGCTCCAGTCCTGGGTCTTGGCAGGCTTCAGTGTTGCCAGCCTTGTGAGCATGAAGCTGTATGCCTTATAGTCTCCGTTTTCATTTCTCTCTTGCTCCTTGGATTAGCTGGTGAGGAGACTCTTAAGTATGGGCAGTGTTAAAGTGCAGTGTCCCACCCCACACAGGCCAGGAGAAGCATCACAAATGAGCTTCCCAAAGATTGAAAGGAGTCAGTTCTGATCTTAGTTCTTCCTTGGTCAAAGTTTTACTGCTCCTAGAATGTACTTTGATGTTTCCCTGAATAAGATTAACTTGTCCTGAATTTTGAGGCCGCTGAGGATTTCCTGGTAGGTAATGAACTAGCTCTTTTTTTTTTTGCCCATCTACCACCTTGCCGAAAGGAATAGCCAATGAAAAATTCTCAAGTGTGTAAGAAGTAGCCCATACTCTCTTCCACTTTTAACTATTTATGGTACCAGCTTCAGGATTCTCCCTGTGCACTTTCTCACTCCTCTCCCTCCCCACTTAATTCTGAGCCCTTCAGTGAGTTTGATATGATCTGCAGCTTTTCCCGAGTGGTGGACTTGAGAGTGGATTCATGATGGTGCATGTAGACAGTATGAGTTGACAATGAATCGAAGAACAGAGGTGATCAACTCAGCAAAAACAAAAATTGAAGCTGGAAATGGGTGAATGCAGGTTTTCCCACATAAGTGAAATGATAGCTTGAGCCAGTTTTATTAAAACCTTAATGGGCAGGTGATCCAGAAACCTTGAGGCCTTATTACACCTTAGTGATTATTATTAATAAGGGTTACTTGGCTCTCTCTTACACACCAGCTTATTTGTTCATATTGTGTATACAGTAGATTGTTGTTGTTAAGTGCTGTCAAGTTGACTATGACCCATAGCAAGCCTGTGAACAGTAGATCTTGCCCTGTTCTGGGCCGTCCTCATGATCTGATATGTGCGAGCCACGGTATCGGTTCATCTTTCTCAGGATTGTCCTGTCTGTCTCTGACCCTCCATCTTTCCCAGTGTGAGATCTTTGGAAAAAGACTGGCCCCTTTGCACAACATCCCCACAGTATGTGAGCTGAATTTTCACCATCCTCGCACCCTTGTTGCACTCCCTCTTAGACAGTCTGATCTGTTCTTTTGGCGGTCCACAATTCTACCTGTGCAGAGGGATCTTAAAAGGAAAAAGACGTATGCTTCCTTTAGCCGCTTGTAGTATAGAACTTTTTCATTGCTATTTCCCTTTGCTGTTAGGTGCCATCAAGTTCGGGTATGACCTATAGCAACCCTATAAACAACAGGACTTCTTTTATTTGGCTAATACCAGGATTGAGGATTTAGCCCAGGACTTTGGCGCCAGGGAACTTTATCTACCACCTGACCACCTGACTCATTCCCTAGTCAGTGGTTGAGACAAATTCAGCTGCCTCACCTTCTTCAGAAAGTCCTACACCTCTTCCTTGCTTTCCCCCTCAATCCCACAGGTCTGTGAAATAAAGCTGCCTTACAGAACAGGCCCTTGGTCTTGCTTTCTGACACAATCTTCTTGCAGAAGCCGTTTTGTATTTGATGTGGGTCAGGGAATTTGGGGGCAAGTCACAGACAAGTATCCTAAACTTAAGACAGCGGCTGTTTAAAAGGTAGAAAATATGTGTTATTCAATTGGGTAGAAAGCTAGTCATCTTTCAGCAGATAATTTTCCATTTTCTTTGGAAAACATCATTAGCAATGCAAATGTGAGGCTTGCTCACACCAGAAATCAAAACAGTGAAAATCTTAGATGGTGCTTTTGGCACGCTAGCACTGAGATTGACTTTGGTAAATAGATGGTGAAAGGCATCCCAGCTAGAGCAGAAGATTTTTTTGGTTTGTAATTAAAAACTCCACCCCCTAAACGCCACCCTGGTTGCCACTGAGTCAATTCTGACTAGCGACTCCCTACAGGGCAGAGAAAACTGCCCTTAGGCTTCCAAGGCTTTGACCTTTACAGACTGACCACCTCAGAGCCTCCTTCAGTTTGAACCTTCACCATTTCTGTTAGCAGCTGAGCACATGACCATTGTCCCACAAGGACTCCTTAAATTTTAAAAAAACAAACCCCAAAACCGATTGTTTTTCATGTTCTTAAATGTGTTTGCTTAGGGCTCTCATCACCAAGAGAGAAAGACCCTAAACGAGATGGAGTGACACTGTGACTGTGATAGTGGGCTCAAATATGTCAGCGTTGATGCGGTGGTACCGGCTAGGGCAAGGTTGAGATCTGCTGTTCATGAGGTCACTGTGATTTGTAGTCATCCAACAGCGTACCCCTGGAGAAGGATTGTCCTGCAGGGGATTGTCTGATGGAAGGGGAGCTTGTGATGGTGGTGGTGGTGGTCGTGGTGAGGAGCAACTTAGGTACGTCATGCCATGACTGCATGGCCCCTCCAGAAAGACTGGTTCAGTGATTTTTGCAAACCCAAGGCAGGTATTTCTGGTGAGGGCCTTCTTTTGCTTTTTGCTGTGTAAGAGTCTTTAAAGAAAAAACGCAGCACGAGTGTAACTGAAAATTGAACACTTGATTTGCTTCACAGCATTGCTATCTTTGCTGAGCTTTGTTATTTTGGAATCAGTGGTGTGAATTATTCCTTGCTAATAAGAATCTGGAGGTGGGAAAAGAGAGAGAGAAAATACACACATGTTGCCCCACATCGATGGTTCTCAAACTTCTTGTTCTCCCTATTTATAGTATTAAAAATAGAGAAGAATACCAACATACTGACAAATTCAAACAATTCTGAGCATATTACATATTAAATAATATAAGTAAGTGGCTTTCTTTTTGACAGAAGAGTTGTATTTCTTTGTAACTCTGTTTAATGTCTTTGTAGAAGATATCAGGGCTCTCTGAAGTCTGGGAAATGCCCTGGCTGGTTTGTCATCTCTGTATATTTTCTGTAAAATTCGTCATCTTGCAATAGTTTCATTACCATTTGTTTGTTGTCTGTGTGATGTAGAACAGTGCCTTTGCTGCTGTGGAAAAATTGAGTCAGCATATTAGTAGGAGGGTATTATATGGGAAAGCTGTTCAGAATTGGAATCCTAAAAATGATAATAACACAATAATAATTATAATGGTGACAATCTCTTAACAAAAGAATGGCTGTTAAATATGAGAAAAGAGCAAGGACATGCAGAGAGATTAGCCTGTGTAATGCCCTAGCATCTTGTTCTCTAATCATTTAAAATACGGAGAAATTTTGCTGGATGCCATTTAGAAATATTTAATGGTATGCTACAGACATGCCCACCCATCTTCCCCAAGAACAACCAGAAGTTAGCACTTCCAGGACTTGATCCCAGGTGGTTTTGACCTTAAACCCAGCTTTCTTCTAAGTTGCTCAGGATCCTTTCACAAAAACCATCCTTATCACAGCAGGGGATCTGCGAGCTGCTGCCGTTTCTCACCCTCTATCCCACAATGACTAGGGAGGATAGAAGGAGAATTGACGCCTTTGAGCTGTGGTGCTGGAGAAGAGTATTCAATGTACCATGGACTGCCAAGAAAACAGATTCATCCTAGAGAGGGTTAAACCAGGCTACTCCTTGGAGGCAAGGATTCTGGGGCTTCGTCTGACATACTTTGGACATGTTGTAAGGAGAGACAGGTCTTTGGAGAGGGACATCATGCTTGGGAGGGTGGAGGGACAGCGCAGGAGGGGAAGACCCTCTATGAGATGGATTGATTCAGTGACCGGGGTAATCGGGATGGGTGTGTCAGAGGCAATGCGGTTGGCACAGGATAGAGCAGGGTTTAGGGCTTTTGTACATAGGGTCACTATGAGTCGCAAATGACTCGACGGCACATGACAACAACAACAACATTCCTCACCATTTGGGGCTGCATCATTCTTTGTTGTGGGGAACTGTGTGTCATAGGATGTTTCCCTGGTAGTGTTTTTCCTCCCTTCCTCTTCCACTCCCTTTTGTGACAACCAAAAAATGTCTGCAGGCATTTCGAAGTATGTCCTGGGGCCCAAAGCACCAAAATTGAGAATCAGTGACCTATGATGCCTTCCAGTGGCAGCAGGAGGACCATCCTTGACCCAAGCTGCTCTACATAAAAGTCTAGAGAAGGAATGCTGTACTCTGGAGGGTAGAGGGTAGGCGCTCGTGATAGTCAGACCTGTAACTGGATGGAGTTGACTTTGGCTGCCACTAGGGGTGGGAGATTGTGAACCAGCAGTGACCTCGCTCCTCCCTGCCCCTCGTGTTCCTCTTTAACTAACCTTTCCAGGCCCTCTCTTTGTGGGTCAGCTGGTAACCAAAACACTCTTTTTTTTTTTTTTCCAAAGCTGTTAGGAATCTGAAAGACAGTATATACTCTCCTACCTTGGCATTTTCTTCCTGGAGAATGGGGAGAGATATCAGAGAAATAAGTGCCTATAAGGATTTGTGAGTGCAGTGAGTAACATTTTTTAAAAAAATAAAAGATCCAAAACCAACTATAAGGTGTGAACCCACTTGGAAGTGCCTTGAAGGAAAGGCCTGACAGTCTGCCTTCTAAGGTACCTGCCCTGAAAACAAAACCTTGTGGAGTGCAGTTGTTCTCTGTACACAGAAGGAATCCGTGAGTCTGAATCCACTTTGTGACAACAAACTTGGATTTGGTTTTTTGGATCTAGACAGCAGGTAGGGATAAGATGATTTATATGGAGATTGAAGAAGAGGACTAAAAAAGTGGTAAAGAGAAAGAAAATAGGAAGTCGGAAAAGGGAGCAGGAGATAAATAGGGCAGAGTACATATGTAAATAAGTGTGTATAAGACTTAAGCTCATGGAATAAAAATTTAATATATTCTCTTATAAAAGAAAATAAAAGATCCAGAATTTTCTCCTCAGTCATAGAAAGTTGTGGTCTTCTGTGCATCTCACAGCAGAAAATGAACTCTGATGTCAGTGAGAACCCCCTAGCATAGGGAACACCAGTGGTGCTGGCAGTGGATTCTGTGGCCCTGTGCTGTCAATGGGAAACTTCCAGGGGTGGCCTGGGACTTCAGCTTGGTAGGGTTGTATTTGAAACATTTTGATTGGAGTAGATGTATATGCAATCATTGCGAATCAATAAAACACCACCAGTGATTTAGCAGTAAGAAGACCACCTTATGTAGAAAATGGAAGCCCAAACTGAGCAGAGGTTGGAACTTGGGTTCTTAGGCAGTTACTTCTACCTCCTTACCTAGCCACTTGAGAAAAGCAATAAAGCGAGAACAGAGACTAGTGGTGGAAATGGTAGCAAACATAAAACAGAGGTGAAAAGGGAACACAGCAGCTTTGCCTCCTCCCAAAATACTGTAGCTGTCTCTTCTTTTCCTGACTCTGGAGAGCATGTCAGTGTGACTAGCCTGGGCTGGGGAGGGTGGGAAATTGGCACTCTTTTTTCTTGTACACTCCTGACCCCTCCTACTAGTTGTAGTAAGGCCAGAAGGGTGTAAATGCCAAAGCCCTGACAGATCCGCAGGGGCAGTACTTATAATTCCCCTCTGAGACATATTACCTGGGAATTTTCCTTTAAGCTCATTACTAATCCACTTACTTAGTTGGTGAGAAACTACCCATCTTCTCTTGATAGCTGGCTGATGCTTCACAGTTTTCCCCATCTAGATGCCAGGACCAACACTACAAAAGAAAGCCTTTCTGAACATCAGCTCAAAGCCAGTTGGATTTCCATCGATTTACTAATAGCTTTGAGTTCCACTCTGGAGTGTGATCAGTGACTCAAAGCAGCAGCCTTCCAGGAGAATTGTAGCTGCTGGTATCTGGGGCAGGTGGTCAGGCAGACAATTACTGCTGAACTTGCCTAATTTACAGCTATTAACATTTACATAAAATTTCATTTACAACCTGGTGCTCTGTCATGAAAGCTCAGTGAGATGCACATAGCATCATTAGAGCATAATTAAGTGGAGAACAGAAAAAGCATTAGAAAGTGCTCTGGGAGTAGAAGCCCCATCCTTGTCCATTACGCTGTTGGGCCAAATGTAACACTAACTCAAGAAAAGAATAGTCATCGGGAAAATATTTTCTTTCCTTCCAAGTCAGGAAACAGACCCACCATGGCGTCTCCTTCCCCATTCGAGAATGTTGAGATGGGACGGAAGCAAGCAGCCATTACCAGCTGAGGTTTTCCTGCTGATAAATGAACCCTGAGGCCACAGTGACCTGTCTTGTTAATGAGTTAATGAAGAATCTGGTCCTTGCGTTGACCCTGTCCTTAAAAGCTTTCTGTGGCACTGAAACAACATTCCTTAATTTATGAGTTAACTCTTTCGCTCTTAGCAAATGAGAACCAGAAGGCGAGGAAAGGGCCTGTCTTCCCAGAGGAGCGAACAGATCGAGGGGCTGCTGTTTTCTTAGTGTTTTTATTCAAGCGTTCACTTCACTTGTAGAAAGATTTATCAGTCAGAATGCCTCAATTCTCTTCTGAATGCAGAACCTTGATAAAACTGGTCTTAAATAGATTTGCTGGGTTCCCATCTCCCTCAAGACTCTGACATTTCATGGAGTAGTGTTTCCCCATCCATTACTCTGACATGAAACAGCTTGGAACAGAGTGACATTAGTGGCTTAGTTTTTAGGTAAACATTTCAACATAGGAAAAAGAGAAAAGAAATTTTCACTTCTATAAGTAAACAGGAAGGAAGAGTGGCATCCACTTCCGTAAAGCTTGCCTCTGGAAACCCTGTGAACCTGGAGAGAGGATGAGAGACACCCAAGTGTTGAGGACTCTCCTTCATAGGGTCGTATGAATCGCAGGCTCGGCACTTAACACCAGCAGTAAACATGATTAACTAGGCATCATCCTGCGGGACAGGGATCCTCTCTAGCTCACTCAAGAAAAACAGCCTCTTTAAATCAGTTTGTCTCTGAGCAAGCAGAATTTCTTTCTTCTCTCAAGTTATTTTTTCTTTTAGTGATTGATTGTTGGTGATGTTTATGATTTAAAGGTAGCCACAGGGTTACTATCGATAAAACTCCAATAATTTGAGACGAGAAACCAGTTGAGAGCCAAATTCACATGTGGGTTTGTATAGAAATTGGATACAAAAGACAATTAAGCAGTATATTAATAACTCTGAGAAAAAAGAACTTATAACCTTGACGTCCTTTATGCCCAAGGAAGCTATCTTTCAGATGTTGATGTCATCATATGCCGTTGAGTTGACTACGACCCATAGCAACCCTAAGAACAGTGGATCTAGACTCCGCCCTGTCTCTGAGCCAACCTATCTCTGACATAACTGAGCCCATTGCCACAGTCATTGTGTCAGTCTGGCATCTTCTCCAGGGTCTTCCTCTCCTGCACTGCCCCTCTGTCAACTACAACTCCTAGAGACCCTCTGAACAGCACATCTGAACCTTGCATCTCCCGCCCCCTCCTCCTGGTTTCTGATGTGGTGAGTGCAGTGTGCAGTCACTGCGCCAGTCCATCTTGTTGAGTGTCTTCCTCACTTAACATGGACCTGTCCTCTTTCCCAGCATGATGTTGTTTTCCAGACTAGCCTCCTGGCAGCATGCCAGCTATTGTGAGACCAGCTTAAATGTTAGGAACAAATAACGGCATTTCTCGGGTATAAAAGGACAGTTTCTCACTTATGAGACTCAACTCTGTTTTCTAGAATTGCTGGTGATCCTTGGCTTACTCTAGGGTTCTGTCCCAATAATTACTCAGCCCTAAATTCAGACATAAATGAGTATTTTTTACCCCCTTCAAGTTTTTATTATTATTGTCTTTTGTTGTCAATATCTTTATATATCCTATCTTTTCTTTTTCTGTGGAAGTGGAAACATTATGATAAACATCAGCAAATTACACACCACAGCATTGTGTGTATTACACATTACCAGCAATAACTTGTAACATAACCCCTCGGGGGGCGGGGAGGAAAACAAACATGAACAGAAACAAACACAAAATTGACGATTGTCATCGTGGTTCCATTAGACTTGAATGTGTCATTCATCAGGGACTACCTGTACCTCTGAGTTACTGGCCAGAAAAACAAACACAGGAAACGTGCATAAGCCAGAAAACAGCAGTAAAAAACCTGGACCTTGAGCTGTTGCACGCTCCTGACATAAAGGTCACGTCCAGTCACAGGTGAAGGCAATCACCTGGTAATCTCCTGTTACTGTCCAGGCTGCCAGTCCATCAAGGTCATCACCAGAGCTCTTGGTCTCCTCGGGCCTGGTCAGATGTATGGTGCTCTGCTCTGAACATTCCCTGATAGGACTCCTGCCCCACTTCCCCCCCATCCTCCCATACCTGTGTACACCAGCAACTTGATCTCTCTTCAGTTTGACATCCTGGATGAATGATCCCTTTAACTTGTTACCTTCACTGCACTGAGCCCGCTGGTTCCCAGGAAGCACTGCTTCCCCCCGTGCAGGGCTGCTTTCTCCCCTACTTCACATTCCTCCAGAACTGGAAATGCAATAGGGATTTCCTCATTACTCCCGTTGTTTCCAGACTCTCTCCTTCCTAGGCTCACCATTGAGGTAGTGGGAGTGCCGCAGTGTGGAACAGGGTAAGGAGAAATGATCAGCAAATGGAAGAAATACAGTTTGCAGAGGTAGTATGTTGGTCACGAGAGAATGTTTATGTGACTGTGGTGGCTGAGTTGGGCTAAAGGAAAAGCCAACTAGTGCTGAGAAGATTGAACATTAGAAGACCAAGTTTCAAGCCTCTGTGGATATTGAAGTCGTGTAGAGTGACGTCCTAGAAGGGAGGGAAGATGAGGGTAAGCCCTTCCCAGGCATTGAGGTCATTGTCAGTGAAGAGGGAGTGGTGAAGTCAGTGCCTGGTACTGTGAAATGAACTGAAAATGGAGCCGGCTGATTGACAAATGGCATAAATGGTAGGTGGTGGCTTAGTGCTACCTACTTTGAGAATATCTTGCCAAATCAACCTCATGTAATAGCTGAACATTTTTAACTCAGAGGGTGTTTTACAACAGCAATAGGAGGAACAAAGGGTGGTAAAATTTAGATAGCCTCTTCCTCAGAGTAGACCAGTATTTGAAGAGGTCCCACTACCCTTCAGGAGCCATAAGCATCTCTCTTCCTTGCCCCTGTTACTAGTCTCCTCTAGTACCATCTCCAGACCCCCACTCCACCTGTGTACTGGGCACCTCACCACTCTGTCTCTCAGGGGCTTTGTTCCTGGCTCTTCCTGCTTCGCCATCATTCTCTCCCTTTTGGCCCAGTCATTCCCATCAACAAACCAGCAGTTCTTCTCTTTACCCCCTCACCCTGAATAGGAAAGTCCATTTAAAATGATAAGCAAAATCCCAAATCTTAGAAAAAGAGCACTGTCAATTTTCATGACGATGAAAAGCTTTGCACAACAAGAACCAATAATAAACTAGGAAGAAACACTGTACAATATGGGTCCCAAAATGTGCAAGTTCCTCTACTAAGAGCTCAGTATCACCAGTCTGAATGAGATCAGGAACTGGCAGAAACAGACCATCACTTGCTCATTTTGCTGAAGGTGAAGCTGAGGAAAGTTAAAACAAGGCTTCTAGAGCCAAAATACAATCTTTATTCTACCTGAATGTAGAAATCATCTCAAGAATAGATTCGATGCATTAAATACTAATGCCCAAAGACTGCTAAGTTGTGGGATGACATCAAGGATATACTTGAAGGCAGCAGAAAGGCCCCCAAAACACAGAAAAGACCAAAAAGGATGTCAGAAGAGACTGAAGAAAGGCCCAAAAAAAACACAGAAAAGGCCAAAAAGGATGTCAGAAGAGACTGAAGCTTGCTCTAGAACATAGGCTAATGATTAAGAAAGCTGAACAGATTCCAAAGGACAGCTCAGGAAGACAGTGTATTACAGTGAAATGTGCAAAAACGGAGTTAGGAAACTGAAAGAGTTTCTCAAGCTGAAAAAATTGAACACAAAATTCAAGCCTCAAATTGCAGTAGTGAAGGATTATATGGACAAAATAATGAATGATGTTGCAAGCATCAAAAGAAGATGCCATTTTACCAAAAAGAATTGGTTGACACTCATCCAATTCAAGAATAAAAAGAAACAAGAGGCAGTGGTAGTAAAGGAAGAAGTCCAAGCTGCACTGAAGGCATTAGTGTAAAACAAGGTTCCAGGAACTGATGGGAAGCAATTAAGATATTTTAACAAATGGATGCATTCAATGGATATGCTGACTAGTCTATGCTAAGAAATTTGAAAGACAGCTACCTGACCAACCAGTTGGAAAAGATCCTTATTTGTTACCTATTCCAAAGAATTGTGATCCAGCAGAATGTAGAAATTCTGGAAAGTATCATTAGTATCACACACAAGTAAATTTTTGCTGAAGATGATTTAAAAATGGCTGGAGCAGTGCATTGACAGGGACCTGCCAGAAATCAAAGCCAGTTCAAAAGATGACTTGGAACAAGGAATGTTATTGGCTAACATCAGATGGATCCTGGCTAAAAGCATGGAATACCAGAAAGATATTTGCTTTGTTTTATTGACTACACTGAGGCAATTTAGGAAGGATCATAATGAATTATACATAACAGTTTTTTTAGGAATATGAGTCTCAAAGCACTTCATTGTGCCCATGTAGAACCTATACATAGACCAAGAAGCTGTTATTTGAAAAGAACAAGAACTATGTGGTTTATCAATCAGGGAAAGGTTTTCAGGATGGTATCTTTTCAGCATAGCTAATCATTATATATGTTGAGCAAATAATCTGAGGAATTGAACTGTATGAAGAAGAATAGAGCATCAGGATTAAGGGAAGATTCACTCACAACCTGTGATATGCAAACGACACAGCCTTGCTTGCAGAAAACAAAAGTGACTCATTGTTATTGTTGTTAAGTGCTCTCAAGTCACATAGTACTCACAGCAACCCCATGAACAACAGATCTAAATCCTGTGCTATCCTCATCTCTGATATACTTGAGCCCAATGTTACAGTCACTGTGTCAGTCCAACAAATGATTGGTGGTGGTGTTGTGTGCTGTCAAGTTGGAACTGACTCATAGCTGACCCTCCCATCAGGTTTTCTGAGGTAGTAAATCGCATGGGAGGAGACTGCACATCCTTCTCCCACAGATGATTCATGGTGACCCAACATACAACACGGCAGAATGCAGCCTGGTCCTGTGCCATCCTCACAGTCATTGCTGGGCGGAGGCTTCCTGTTGCAGCCACTCTGTCAGTCCATCTCATTGAGGGTCTTCCTTTTTTTTTTTTCTGCTGACCGTCTTCTGACCATGGATTGGTCCCCTTCATACCGTGTCCCAAGTACTTAAGACAAATTCTCACCGTTCTTACTTCCTTGATGAGTATTCTGGCTAGAAAGTGAGGGTGGGACATAAAAATACATGGTGTTTGTATATGCATGACATAGCTGCTCGCGCCCAGCACTGCGCGTATAGTACACTAAGCCCAGGATCACCTGCCCTTCTCAGTCTCCACGTTTTCACTTTGCTCCATTCTCTCATCTCCGAGTCAACACAGTTGGCTCCTCCTCCGTGGCCTCCCCAGCCTCTCTGCTGGTGACGCCCACACACTCATCACTGTGGCCTCTCCCTGACTCCCTGGCCTGGTTCGCCTGTTGTGGTGGTGAAGCTCCTCAGGACAGAGGTTGTGCATCTTGTGTCAGCTGCTTCCTGTTCCTAGAAGAGTGCCTGGCAGAGAAGGTGCTTGTGGGTCCGTCTTTGTTCAGAAAAAGCTGAACTTTGACTTGGCCACATGGGAGCAGGGGGTGGGAGGGTGAAGTGAGTCGTTTATTTGGAGGGGCACCTCGTCAGTTCTCAGGTGATTCATCCACTCTAATGGTCTCTCGCCTGATCCTGTGATCATTCTGGAGCCCAAACACCCATTGTTATCAGTTCCACCTCATCATAACCCTGGAGGACAGGCTGGAACAGCCCATAGCATTTCTGTGTTCCTCATCTCCAGATCCTCTTTGATTTGGTAGGATTTCCGTTGTGCTGGGAGTGTGCTACCATTTGAGTCTTTCTTAGCCTTGTGTTGACAAGTTGAATAGTGACAGTTTGGCCCTTATCGCGCCTTAAATGACCATTTCATCTTTCTGTCTCCTTTCTCTTGGTGGAACCTCCCTCTGGTGCATGACATCTAAAAGGGCCGTCAGCTTTTTTCCAGAGGCTTGTGTCCCAAGGCAGAAGAAAGGCCTGGCGATCTTTAAGAAAGATCTGAGGAAACTCTGTGGAGCAGTTCTACCCTGAAATTAACACAGGGGCTGCTGTGAGCCTTGCAGGCGCCTGGAACCTATCAGATTTGATTTGCATACTAGGAGAGTGCACATGTTCTCTGGAGAGGTGCTGACCAGCGGGGTCTTCTGTCCAGCTGGGATTGCAGCTATAGAGAGATCCTTATGACATCTTTTTCCTTGCCTGTTTTCACTGTTGGTTGTTTTAAAGGGGTTTGTTTGGATTAATTAACTGTGGGGCTGAGGAGAGCTGTTCCCACAGCTGCAGTGGGTAAGGTGCAGGGATCTGTGGCGGCAAGGTGGCCTTCGTGTGTCCCTGAGCGAGGAGAGGGTTGATGCTCCAGCCCTGGCCGAACTTCACGGATTCCTTGTGCTCACAGCCACACATCATGCTGCAGAGACTGAGGAAGAAATGCCAGGAAATGACTGCTCCAGGGTGGAGGCAGGCCCCTCCCCGAGGACGACTGGGGCATCCCAGCACCGTGCGTTCACCATCATCCACTTCCTTCCCCATGTATTCATGAACTCATGGAGGTCTCGGCCGTAGAAATACAGGAATGCAGTAAGAAAGACTTTAAAGACTTCTTTTCATCATATTTTTATTTCCTTCCTTTTTCTAAAAAGAAAAACTTGGTTCAGGATTTCTCTCCCTGCTTCTCATTTGCTGGTCGCACGACCCTTTTCCTACCAGCCTCTGGCACCATGGCCCAGGATAGATCTGAAGGGCACCTCAGAGATTCCTCTGTTCAGATTTAGCAAACTCTTAGGATTGATATGAATATGATGGTTTTATCGGGAATAAAATAATCTGCTTCTAAACGCAAGCGGTTTGAACAAATGCTACTCAGTTTGTTTCTTTAAATCTACAATGTTACTCCTGTTTTTCCTCTGGTGCCAAGACTCTTAGCTGCAGGCCTCAGTCTTCCTTTGAGGGAGCTGCCCCTACCCTGGATAAATCACTTCCTCGCATTGTCTGCCTCAGTCAGTGAGACAGGGAGAGGCCTTTAACTCTGTGTGACCCTGAGCATTATTCTTTATTCAGGAGAGTCAGTCACAGCTGAGTCTCTGAGTAGTGCGAACAGTTAACAGACTCAACTGCTAACCAAAAGGTTGAAAGTTCAGACCTACCCAGAGGGAGGAGAACTTGATCTGCCTCTAGAGAGTCAGCCATTGAGAAGCCCATGGTGGGCAGGTTTCTGATATACATGGGTCACCACACTTTCTAGGTAACTTGCTGGAAACTGGTTGTACTCAGACTGCCCACTGAAGGAGCCCTGGTGAGTAGGGTCCCTGTAGGTTTTGGTAGGGTGTCTGGTTTTATTTTCAAACCATCAATAACTGCAAGTTCTTTTTCATCTTGTCACCACAAGGGATGGCCTGTCTGCCCGAAGCATCTTCAGAATAGTAAAATTATAGTTATGTGTACTTGAGGATGGGCGGAGGTGTGTGATTGGTTAAAGTAAATGACATTCTTATTCTGTGAGACTTACCAGCAGACAGCATACACAGTCTCCTGAGAAAGCAAGTAGACACTGCATAGCCTTTTCTGTGAGGTGCTGGGAGAACTGTCCCAGTGCTCTGCTCTTTGCCCTCACAGTAGTGTGGTTACCCACTGAGGAGCACAGATACGGATAAAAGGCAGTAAGTTTTGCCTGATGAGAAAATCAGAACTAGACCTGGAAGACAGAGCCGTCCCCTCTGAGGCCTTCCATCCTAAATCTATACTTTCATTATTGATTTTGAGAACTAACCCCAGGGCCACTCAGTGACTCGGTCCAGCTGGCCTTCACCCGGTCTGCAGCTCTGCCTAAGTGCTTTCCAGACACAAGCCCATCTTCAGTGAGAAGCACTATGCTCTTTCCCCAGCCACCTCATCCCTGCATGTGCACACCCACCAAGATTCCACCACGGGAGACCAAGTTTGTGCCTCCCCAACTCACCTGCCTTTCAGGGGCTGCATGTGGCAGCTGAGGACGTGATCGTCCTGCCACAGCCCAGCCTGCTGCCTTGCCTGTAGCTATTAGTTGTGAATAATTCTTTCTGGCAGATTCTGACAAGAGGTTACTCAGTTGGCTGAGTATTGAGTTAGTTGATTGCTCCAATTATGTCTAATTATGCCCAGTCAGTGTTTGGTTTTGCTTCCAAGTTGCCCTGGCTTTTAATGTAACACAGTATCTGAGTTTAAAACTAGTTCCCCAGACCAACCAAACACAGGCTGCCCAGCTCTGATGTAGCCAGTACAAGGAAAGAAGAAGGGAAAAAAATAAAACTCCACATACAACTCACTGACCACATGTCGAAGAGTCTTCAGTTGAGTCACTGACCTGTTTGTTCCAGAGCTCCATCTTGATGTAAAATAATCCAGGATCACTTTTTTGGTTTTGCCAATCCTGTTACCATGGCCAAAAGATTACCTACCATTCTTTTGGCTTCATAGCTTTGTTTTTGTGTCAGTCATTGATTTCTTAACCCCTGTAGCCCAGATTACAGTTTATGATGAGGTTTCTGGCATTCTGCAAGCTTTCCCAAGATAATGAGTCTCCGTGTAAAGACGCAGGACTAACATTGAGGAACGTCTGCCACCTTCTGACCTGAACACATGCTTTCCCTGACTTGGTTGAACTATTTTGTTTTCCGCAGAGCAAACCTGACCAAGTGTAAGCAGCAAGAAAGAAACCAGTCAGAGAACGGCTGCTGTGTTGTTGATGATGTTGAGGTCACGTCAACTACAGCTTCCTATGAGCAGCAGATCTGAACCTTGGCCTGTCTTGAACCATCCTCACCATCTCATCTGTGCCCAAGCCCATTGTTACAGTCCGTGTGTCAGTCCAATGCCCTGAGGGTCTTCGTCTCTGTCTCTGACCCTCCATCTTTGCCAGTTGGTGTCTTTTCCCAAGGACTAGTCCCTCCTGTTTAACACATCTAAAGTACTTGGTTCCACAGTCAACACTCTTGGTAACAGCAGCCAGGAAATCAGGAGATTGGGAAAGTCAGCTATGAGGTACCTCATAAGAATACTGAAGAACAATGACGTCAGGCTGGAGACTAAGGTGCGCCTGATCCAGGCTATAGTCTTTGCAGTTATGTGCTATGCATCAGAGAGTTGGACAGTGAATAGGGGTGATAGAAAGAGAATTGATGCCTTTGAGTTGTGGTGCTGCAGAAGAGTGTTGAATATACCATGGACTGATAGGAGAACAAACAGGGTTGTCCTGGAGAAGGTGAAGCCAAATGTTCCCTGGAGTCAAGGATTCTGAAGCTTCGTCTGACATACTTTGGGCATGTTGCAAGGAGGGACTGGTCCTTGGAGAGGGACATCATCTTTGGGAGAGTGGAGGGATGGCGCAGGAGAGGAAGACCCTCAATGAGATGAATCGATTCTGTGAGTGGAGTGGTGAGAATGAGTGTGTTTGAGACGGCGAGGTTGGCGCAGGATAGAACGGCGTTTAGGGCTCTTGCACATAGGGTCGCTATGAGTCGCAAATGACTCGATGGCACGTAACAACAAAAAACAAAGTATGTAGACGAAGCCTCACCATCCTTGCTTCTACAGAGCACCCTAGTTGTACTTCCTTCAGGATGTCATTTATTGGAATTGAGTGAGGTGAACATGATTTTCCAAAATTTGTTCTTAAAAAATTTGTCCTTGTTTTACAGTGTTCTTGAGAATATACACAGCAAAACATGGACCAATTTCGCTGTTGTACAAATACCTTTTTAGTGACATAGCTAGCATTCTTTGGGTTGTGTGGCCTTCCTGTCCTGCCTTGCTGATTTGTTCCTTCCCACTGACATAAACTCACTGTCCCTCCCTTGCGGTGCCTTTGAATCTTTCACATTGCTGTTGTCAGTTTCATTCCATTATAGACACTTTAAAAAAAACATACTGCTCACAGCACCCTTTTACTAATTAAGCTAAACTACTTCTGCCTTTTAGGAAGACTTCAGGGAATATTTTTTTATTTGAGGTTTAAAGATTATCTCCAGACTATAGTTTTAGGGCTTTATCTACTCTTCCCTCACCACCTCCAGCTACAGAAAGCCTGGAGTCCATGAGAGTTTGAAATTCTCTATTTCTCCCCTTTTGACTGATAATCTGTGAGATCTTTGATCAGATTGGTCAGTGATGATGACCTGGTGCCGTCCGGTTCTTCTGGAGTCATGGCACATGAGACCACCGTCAACCACACATTCTGTATCTACCTCCTTTTCCCTGTTGTTCTAGACCATGTGTGCCTTAGGGGCACTCGCAAACTTTTAAGACCCCAGTCGCTACACACCAGATTAGGTGGTAGAATAGAGATATTGGGCCAGGTAACAGAAATGTCTCATGAATCCATGACCCTTAAACTCCTAAACTAAGGAATCCCATTGGGCATTTGGTTGTGTAGAAGTAAACTTGGCAACTACTCTTCTCTTTTCTTTGTCATTGTCATAAATACGTCTATCACATAGTTTTGGCCAATTCAGCTTTTTACAGGTTTTTATAAAGTTTTTTCATCAAGTTTATTTTGTATACATTTGAGTTTTTCCTTTTTTTAAAAAAAATATTTTTATTTTTGTATTAGGGGAGTAGAAAAGAAATCAGCCCCTATACTGGGCCCTACTCAGTGGCAGCTTCTTGTTCCATAGGGTTAAGGAAGACTTTGAGGAAATAAAAGTTGTTTGGAAAAATCCAGACATAGTTGCTTTGTATGTTGTGATGTGCAGAAGGGATGAAGTAAAGTGTGAAGGCCCCTCACATTCTCCCTCTTGCCTCAGACTATGTCCTAGAACCCTGGGGCAGGGGAAAGCGCCGTTCTCGTTCTTACTTCTTGGGATTGTTGACGGCCACATAGTGGTAAAGAGCGGCAAGCAGGAAGAGTGACACGCCCAGCATGTTGGCTAAGACGTCGAGCTGCACGTCCGTGATCATCCTGACCCGCCGGGCTTGGCCCCGATGCTTGCCATGAGCAAGTTCCAGGCCGAGTTTTTTCCTTTTCATATGGGTGAAATCATGCAGTTTTTCTCCTTTGTTGGTTAATATACTCATAGTGCCTTCATGTCGTCTTCAGGCTTTGTCCATGATGTAATGTGTGGCAAGACTTCTCTGCTGACCGAGAGGTATTCATTGGATGTGTGTCCACATTTTGCTTGTCCATTCCTCTGTTGACAGGCGTTTAGGTTATTTCCTCCTTTGGGATGTTGTGAATAAGTGCAACAGCATTCACTCTTTTAGCACATACTTATTGAGTGCTTCATTGCACTGTCAGGCTAAAAACCAAAAGGTTAGTGGTTCAAACTTACTAGCCATTCCAGAGAAGGAAGATAAGTAGTCTCCTCTCTTAAAGATTTCGAGCCTTTGAGAACCGATGGAGTGCTGCCACAGGTCAGAACTGACTTTGGTTTTTTGGGGTTTGGTAGACTATTAAATTTGTTATTTTAAGCCCATCTGGGAACATCAGGCACTAGTTCCAGCCCTGAAGGAATGTGCATTCCAGCAGGGAGATCAATAATAAACAATGTGCATATTGCATACACTATATACTATTATTTAAAATCATATGGATTATAGAGGAAAAAGAATCTGAAAAGGGTACGTATTCACCAATGTGAAGTGAAGGTGAGAGAATTAAATGGCAGGCTGGGTTTGTCCATTCCTGTACACTCTTAATCAATCCAGATCAGTGATCAATGTTTCACTTGTATTCTGATACGAGCCACACATGCAGCCCAGCGCTCTCCCAGATCCTAACCATCTGGAACTAGTTCAGACTTTACAACTTAAAAAGACATGGTTCTCCAGACTACCACACCTCCCCAGGACCTCAGACGCAGGTCGTGAGATTAGCGTTACCACAGCACCCTTCCTTCTGACCTGCTTCCTCACGTCCAGTGACTGCTAAAGTGACTCATCTCACACAAAGTGTTATTACAGGCAATTGATACAAGCGAGAAGACTAATAAGACCAAGTTTGAGAAGGTTCCCGCCATGGAACTGCCATGTCGCCAAAAGAGGTGCACTCTGACGTGTTCCAGTGTCTTTCATCAACCATGAAGCCCAGGGAGCTCCCATGTCTACAGCTTTGACTGGGAGAGAGAGAGAATCCCATCCCCATTCCTTTGAGGCCGGTCTGTGTCATGAAGTTGATCGCACTAGGTTGCTATCAGACTATCTGGTGAGTCTGGCATGGTCAACCTCCACACACCGTGAGTCATCTAGCCTTCGGTGTAGTCTCGAGTCCTCATCAGAGGTACTTCAGGGAAGTCTAGAGTTTAGAAGCATATATTTCAAGAACAAAATGTAAACTCTTGCCATAACGTTAACTTCTTTACTCCATGATGGTTAGAATAAACTTCCGTGGCAAACTAAAATTTGAGCAGTGCAGGAGTGCCTTGAGGAGAGGCCTAGAAGGTGGGGGGTAGGCCTGAAACGGGATGAGTGAGGGACAGTAGTAGGAGAGGAAGTCTGAAGTTGTTACTTTCAACTATAGGCTGTGAAAAGTTCAAGAGGAGCGGGTTTGCAGGAGTTGAGAGGGCATCGTGTGGAGATGCCCAGTGTGACACTGAGATGGCTGGAGAGGGGAGAGATCTGGCAGTGATAGGCATCTAGTGTGGGACTGGATGAAGTCATCCAGGAAGAGTTTGTGGAGGGAGAAGAGAAAGTGCACAGAGTGGAGCACATTCCCAGATGCCTTCAGAGCAGCTGACATCAACAGTCAGACACGTCCAGCCTCTGGGTGTTCAGTCCACTGCCCCACGGACCTGGACACTCCAGAAATCTGAGTACCCTGAACGACTGAAAATACAAATGACAACAGGCAGGGGGACTAGGTTAAAGAGATCAATTTTCTCTTTAATATTTTTCAGACTCTAGAGCTAGTAGAGTATAGGATTATCGTTTTTATTGTTGTCAAGTTCTCTTTCACAGTGACCTTGAAGAAGAATCTAGAACTGCTTGGTAGGGTTTCCAAGGCTGTAATCTACTCTTCACAGGAGCAGATAGTGGGTCTGAACCACCTGCCCTTCAGTTAGGAATAAAATGTTTAACTATTGTGCCCAGCAAGCAGTTCTGCTCCTGAAGATGTGCTCTGAAGAATTTTTTTTTAGTTAGTTTTAATGAAAGTTTACAGAGACTTAGGGTTTCTAGTCATTCATTGTTGCACTTTTCTCCCTACCCACCCCCTTCTCCCCAGTTCACTCTTCTCCTTGAAAAGAAAGAAAAACTCCCTCATTGTTATGCAGTCCCCCCCTCCAAGTCTACTCCACTATGCGGCATTCACTCTGGACTTTTGTAATAAGAATAACCATTCATATGTCCCTTTTAAACAGTTCTCTCCCTCATCTGTTTCAATGCAATATACATCATTCCGCCCCTCCTTTTCTGTCATCCCTCAACCCTGATGTCAGTCCCATTTTACAACAGTGGCACTATGCAATATTTGTCCTGCTCAAAAGAATTTAAACTGATGTTCAAAAGAAAACTTGTGCACAGATGTTCACAGCAGCATTAATCACAATCGCCGAGAGGTGGAGACAGCCCAAATTCCTCTCCTGCTGCAGGTGCAAATGAAATGTGGATCTGCTCACGCGTATGTTTTCAGCTCTAAAAATCCATGAATAATTTATGCTACAACCCGGCTGAACCTTGGGAGCATCATGCTTCGTGAAAGAAGCCAGTCAGCAAAGGCCACCCATTCTATGATCCTATTTATGTGAACTCTTCAGTCAGCAAGTCCAAAAGGACAGAAGGCAGGTGGGTGAAGCAGTGAATGCTGACAGACACAGGGGTTTACTCTTGGGTGATGAAAATATTCTGGAATGAAATTGCAGGGAATGATTATTAGTTTGGAGGGGGTAGGAAGGAAGCCAAACATAAAAATATTTATTTGTCACTAAAGGTTGAGCAGAGAGTAGAAGCAGCGACTCCCAAGTCCAGACTCAGCAAGATTGCCATTTTTCTCACGGGAGGAGATTTGCTCTCCTTCTCCCGCTGTCCAGGTTCTAGAGACCATGTTTTCAGACACATGATAGAATAAGATTTGGGATTACAAGCAGTGTTGGTTGTCCATTGCCTGTCAGGCATCATGCTCTCAGACCTCACCAGTCACGTGCCATTTACCTCTTTCCAGAATTCTGAACCTATCTTATCCCTGCAGCAAATTCTTCTCACCTCTCAAATCTCCAACACTCTGTGGCTCTCTCTGCTCCCCAGTTCTCACTCCCATGCTACTGCTGTGCTTCTTGGGTGCCAGTTTTCTCCAGATGAAGTTATTTATTTGCATAGCTGGGTTTTGTAGATAAATAAGGATATAAAACTTATGTGTATCTGTCTCCTCAGTGCACTCCTCTGCACTCTGAACATAATAAATTAGAGTGGACTCGATGGATTTCTCATTTAATCATAGCCTTTTGTGGTACTTATTAGTGTCCTCGTTTAATCAGTTGGGGTTGCTCAGAGAATGAAAAGAACTCAGATTTTTAAAATTATTAAGTGACAGCGGCACCCTCTTCACCCACTGTTAGAAACATGGATCCAAAATCTTCCTGGTGAAATCTGGACTCCAGCTTTCCAAGCAATGCTCAGAGATTCCAGTATTGTCTAAAGTTGAAATTTTTGGATTCCGCTGAGCTTTAAAAATTCACATGTGATCACCAACTAAGAAACAAATTAAGACAGTTTAAGTGCCTACCAACTGAGAGACTGTTTCTCTGAATGCTTACATAGAGAATCTGCTTTCAATTTCAAAGGAAAACATTGCCTGAGAGAATATGCAAATCTGCAGAGACTGAAAGTAGATTAGTGGCTGCCTAGAGCAGAGACTGGAGGTGTGGGTGACTGGGACTGATTGCTACTGGTAGGTGATTTTTCTTTGGAATGCTGAAATTCTCTAAAAGGAGATTGTGGAGGTGGTTGCAAAACTCTGAATATCATTGACTCCTACACTTTAAATGGGTGACTTCGTATGTGAATCTTATCACAGAGCTGTTATTATAGATGACATGGTGTAGACTGAGAATTCCAGAACACTTAATGTGCTTATGGGTAGCCTGTCATAGACTAAGAGTCATTCATTAGAACAAGGGGATATTGCATTGTTTAAAATCAGGAAAGGTGTTCATCAGGGCTGTATCCTTTTTACATACTTATTCATTCTGTATACTCAGCAAATAATTAAAAATGCTTAATTCTCTGAAGACCACAGCATCCACAGAATTGGAAACTCATTAACAACCTGTAATATGCAGATGACACAACCTTACTCTCTGAAAGTAAAGAGAACCTAAAGCACTTAGGATGACTATCAAAGGCTACAGTAGCTTTTAGTATTGGCTACATTTCACATAAAACAAAAATACTCATAATTGGACTTAAGCAACATGATGTTGTTGCTGTTGATTGCCATCAAATTGAGCAAGACTCATCGCGACACTATGAACAAAAAGCTTGAAGCCTTTTTATAATTATTGTCATTTATCAAAGTTCATAGATTTTTTTTCTAGAGGCATATTGTTTAAGAAGTGGATGATAGAAAAAAATACTAAACTTGGATTTAATTTTACTTAGATCCACAGTAAGCCTTCATGAAAGCTGCAATCAAGATATCTGGTGATGAAAAAAAAATTTAGCAATGTATTTCACTGAGAAATTCTCATGCAAAGACTTCTTTAAATTGCTAAAAAGCAAAGCTGTCACTTTGCAAATTGAGGCGCACCTAGCTCAAGCCATGGTATTTTCAGTTGTCTAATATTCATGCAAAACACTGGACAATGAATAAGGAAAATTGAAGAATTGATGCATTCTGATTATGGCATTCACAAAAAATAACGAATGTCCCCAGTAAGCTGGACCCTATGAAGAGGAATCAGGATTGGAGAGTCACTCATCAACAACCCACTTTATGCAGATGACACAACCTTGCTTGCTGAAAGTGAGGAGGACTTGAAGCACTTGTTTCAAAAAAGATTAAAGAATGCAGCTTTTGGTATGGATTGCATCTCAAAGTCAAGAAAACAATGATTCTTACCACTGGACCAATAGGCAACATCCTGATAGATGGAGAGGAGATTGAAACTGTCAACAACTTCATCTTGCTTGGATCCACGGTTAACATACTTGGTACCAGCAGTCAGGAAATAAGGAGATGCATTGCACTAGGAAAGTCTGCATTTAGGGACCTCTCCAAATTATTGAGTGGTAGTGATGTCAGTTTGAAGACTAAGGTGTGTCAGGTTCAGGTCAGTCTTTCTGATTTCTTGCTAAACATCTGAGAGTGAATAAGGATGGCAGGAAAAGTATTGACACCTTTGAGCTGTTGTGTTGGAGATGAGCACTGAACATGTCATGGATCACCAAGAGAATAAACAGATATATCTTGGAGAGGGTGCAGCAAGAGTGAGGCAAGAATGATGAGGCTTTGCCTCACATGCTTTGAGCATGTTGCTAGGAGAGGCTATTCCTTTGAGAAGGACATGATACTGGGAAAGTTGGAGGGTCAGTGAAGGGAGAGGAAGACCCTCAACCAGGTGTATTGACACAATGACTGCCGCAGTGCATTCTTGTGTGTCAGGATGTGTGAGGATAGCGCAGGACAGAACAGGGTTCAGATCTTTTGTTCATAGGGTCGCTATGAATCGTACTCAACTCGACAGCACCTAGCAACAACAACAACCAGAAGAACATACATATTTATCTTGGAAAAAGTTCAGCCAGAATAACTTAGAAGAGAAGATGGCAAGACTTCAAGACTTGTTAGCTTACACAGAATGGACATGTTATCAAGAATGAGGAATCTCACCACAACAAGATAAAGGTAAATAATCCAGTAGAAAAATGGACACAGGATATGAACAGACACTTCACCAAAGACGACATTCAGATGGCTAACAA
>NW_006399822.1:11194961-11266652 GCF_000299155.1 Elephantulus edwardii
ATTGAAAAACGAGGAACTCATGCAATATTATTCAAAATGGGTGACCCTGGAGGACATTATGCTGAGTGAAATATCTCAGTCACAAAAGGACAAATACGCATGGTGCCACTGTTGTAAAACAAGACTGACATTGGGGTTGGGGGGAGACTGAGAAAGATGGGTTCAATAATGTATACTGCACTGAAAAAGATGAGGGAGAAAACCGTTTAAAAGGGATATGTTATTAAGTATGTTTGTCATGACAGGAGTCCAGAGCGAAGGCTGCATAGTGGAGTGGATCTGGGGAAGGGTTTGTAAAACAATGAAAGAATTTTTGTTTTACTTTTCCAAGAGGGGGGTATACTAGCCGGGAGGGTTGGGAGGGGAGAAAAGTACAACAATGAAGGAATGGAAATCCAAAGTCTCTGTAAATTTTCATTGAAATTAATAGTAAATTAAAAAAAAAAAAGAATGAGGAATCTCAGGAAGGAAGGACACTAAGCTTAATAAAGCAGAAAATCAGCAGAAAAGAAGACCACTCACAAATTGATGAATTGACATGGGGCTGCAAGAGTGGACACAAACATGGCAGCAGTTGTGTGGGCGGCATGGGACAGGACAGTGTTTTGTTCTTTTGTCCATGTGATTCACCATAAATCAAGACTCAACATCTGCAGCACAGCTGTATAAAACAGCGTGTTTTTATGGGTTGACATAAAGAAGTGACTGATCATTAGATTTTCCTATATTCTCTCAAAATACAAATAAATTTGTTTTTGCTAGGGCTGTTCAGTCAATTCCAGTTCGTAGCGACATTCTGATGAGCAGATCAAGACTTTTTGGATCCTCAGCTGTCCTCTTACCTCTGCTGTGCTTAACCCCTACTGTGCCTGTCCATTTCCCTGAGGGTCTTACTGACTTTGCGCCTTTGTAAGCATGATGTCCTTTAACAAAGACTGTCCCCTTCTGACAAGATACCCACAGTATGTGAGGCCCGTGCTTCTGAGGAGCACCTTGGCTGCACTTCTTCCAGAATGAGTTTGTCTGTTCTTTTAGCGGTCCGTATTCTATTCGTTACTCTTTGCCAGCCCCACAGTGACAAGGCCATTACATTCACAGTCTTCAGCCTTGAAGGAAGACCCCCTTGACGTGACTAGGTGGTTTTCTGGTTCCAGCTTTGTGCATTGTGCAGTTGTCCCTCCATTTAGTTATGTTACTCAGCTGAGATCGAAAGTCTGTCATTCCTGAGCTGGCTTCTCCGCCCGGTCAGCCCGTGAGAATGGTGAGCGTGTTCCCACAGGCTCTGCAGAGTGACAGCTGAGCTTTGTGGTGACTGGGTGGACAGCGCACACCGGAGGCCCCACTCTCACAGCCAGGAGCGTGTTAACGTCTCCAGAGGGAATGACTGATGTTTCGAGTAGACTGAAGAATGGCCAATCTACCATTCACCTCTGCACTTGGGATGGTTTTGCTTTATTCACTTCCCTCAAGCTGTCTAGTCAGCTTTGTTTCAGCTGACGTATGTACCTGCCTGCCATCGATTGCCTAGAACAGTGTCTCCAGCTTTCTGTTGACGACCCATAATCCTGCATTTCACATTGTGACGCACCATGGGACATGGGCCTAAAATTGTGTACTCTGAAGAGTCCCAGGATGGAAGAGAATGAAATTAATTTATTCAGAGGCTCCTGGGATGGGACAGCAAAGGCCGCCTCAGCAAACAGTCTACATTTCTGAATGAAAAGCAACCGTAAGACCACTGGCCGATCAATTACAGGCAGACACAAAGACTCATTTTCTCTTACTTGAGCAATGGAGGGTGGGAATTCTTTTTGGTGGTCGGTGATGCAACGGGTAAAAATCTTCCATTTATTAAAGAGAAACTATGTTGTGGTTCCCAGATTGCCCAGCTGCGGTTAGCATCTATGAAAGCCATTTCCTGCAGGCGGTGAAAGGAAAGTTTTCTACTCTCTGTACCAGACTCCGTGGGAACACATATGTCTCCTTCTGAAATCCAGCACGTTGCTTTAGCAAAGTGACATCTTGCAGCTCAGACTTAAATTAACTCCTTCTTTTGATCATCCTTGTGCAGATAATTGCCTCCTGTGGACTCTTTAAATTTGAGAATGTGAGGGGTGGTGGGACGGGGAAACCCCAACTGGTGGTGATGCTGGCCCACTTTGGGAGGCCAAATCAAGTTGCCTTGGGGGTGTGGGGACAGGCTGGGATTTGAGCGTCGTTAAGTCACCCGTTGAGGTTGGCAGGATCGTGGCCCTGGATGACTGAGGGAGCAAAGGATGCTGTAGATGCCACCACGAGATGGTTTGGGCAGTTACAAGCTAGTGAGAGCACCAAGTCTAAAGAAATGATTGTCGTGGCCGCTCCAGGCTCACCTGGTGAAGGGACAAGATGGCATGTCCCTGTCCCTACTTGGACGTAACTCTGAGGGGCAGGACTCAGCTGTGTGGAGCCTCCAAGTTCTCCCCAGTTGGGATTAACATGCTTCTTAGTAGCAGTGAGAGAAGCTTGGGAGTGAGGGAGAGTGAGTTCACAAAATATGTCCTAGTCACCTCTTAGGATTCGTTTCAAGCCATGTGGCTGATGTGCTGCTCATTTCTAGAAAGACGTGGACAAGACAAGTTGGCAATGAGGTGGAACTGAAGAAGTGATCTGCTCGGACAGGGCACACGCCACTGGCCCCACACTAACCTGTTCAACCTGGGAAAAGTCTAGGACTTGAAAACTGATGTTGACATCCTCAGGCTTTTCCTGAGGAGTTAAGAGACCTGCCTAGGAGGAAAATGACAGCTCAGGTCCAAGAAAAAGCATAACACTGTCCACTTAAAACAGCTACCAGGGCCCTAATCAGCAGTTAGCCCATCGATCTTCCGCTCCCTAGGGAGAGGTGTGGGGTTTGCCCAGCCTGGTTTTCTGATGAGAGCTGGGGTGGAGGGTATAGATAGGTGGGTCCTACCTTCCCACCAAGGAAGGGGTCCACAAACCTTGTTGAGCAGGGCCAGGGAGAGAGGCACAGAGTTCTTGAGCTGGGCCGCTGCCCTGCCAGACCCCAGACCCCATACTGCCGCCTCTCCCTGCCACTGTGGCTGCAGCTGGGCCGGACGCCACGTGGAACCAGTGTCTGGAAAATAAGCCGTGGCCTCAGCTGAGCTTTCTGCAGAGAAACGACAGTGTCATCATGGGCTTTGCTAAAAGCTGTAGTTAATAATTCATTTGCAATTCTGCCTCAGAAATGAAAATAGTCTGTTTGTGTTGGTCAACTAATGATTCTCCCCAGCTGTGTCCGATCATATAAATTCCAGCAACAGCAGTTGGCACCTCGGGGAAAGCATCCTTCTCCCCACACAGGCGTAATCCTCGCTCCCATTAAACCCAGGGAAGTGCTGAGGCCTCCCGCACTCACTCTGCTGCTCTGAGATGGTGGTGTGGCCTCCCTTGTCCTGCTGGGGTTGGAAGGAAGTTGGTGGAGCAAAGGCAGGAAGGGATGAGATGAAAACACATAGGAGAGAGATGGAGGGAAAGTGAAATTCAGAAATATAATTTCCTAGACGTCTGGTGGGTAGTCAGAAAGGTTCTCTTTGCCCCTGATTTTATGTAATTTAGCCCTTGTAGGATGCTCTGCTGGTTTAGTGATGAGGGAGTTGTGCTGCCAACTCAAAGACAAGTGGTTCAAACCCACCAGCTGTTCTGCAGAAGAAAAATGGGCAGTATCATCCCACATGATTTCCAGCCTCTGAAAACCTGCTATGAATTGTTTCCAACTTGATAACAACGAGAGAGGTAGAGATACTAGTTTCACTGTTGATTATAACCCAGTCTAAGAACAAAATCCTAGCAAATGACCAATATGCAAACGTGTTAAAAAGCAAGGACTGAGGTAGGGATGGCCCAAACCATTGTGTTCTCAGTCGCCTCACACGTGTGAAAGATGGAAGAATTGATGCCCTTGGGTTATGTTGTTGGCAGAGACTTTTGAAGATGCCAGAGACGGCCGAAGAAGGAACAGCTCTGCCTTGCACTAAGTGCAACAGCTGTGCTGCTTAGAAGGGAGGATGGCAAGACTTTGTCTCATGTATTCAGGGCCTGTTTATCAGGAGGAGGACATCTGCTTGGTGAAGAAGAGGATCCTTTAAAAAGTGAAGATTGGGAGCTCTGGTGGCCTAGTGGCAAGAAGCTGCACTGCAATCCCAGAGGTGTGCTGTTCAAATCCATCAAATGCTCTGCTGGAGAAGGAGGGACAATCTCCTCCTGTACCAGTCAGATCCGATTTGACGGTACTCACACAAAAATAATAAAATAAAATTTTAAAAAAAGAAGTGAAGATCCTCCGTGAGCTGGATCGATCCAGTGGCCGCAGCGTGGGCTCAGGCGGAGCAGTGACCAGTGCAGGGCTGGTGCTGTTGTGTTGGACATAAGGTCACTGATTCAGATCTGACTCAACACCTAATAACAACATCCTAGGCCGTAAGTCTTTGCAGATTGAGTATCTACAGAGTATTTCCACATTGCCCAGACAGACCTGTGTGTTGAGCACTCTCCTGTCTGTTGGAGACCCTGAGCAGGTTCCCTCAGCCCTTTGCCTCTTCTGCACTTGCTGCTCTTGCATTGTTCTGACGTGGTTTTACAGCTGGATTGTTTGTCCTCAGATGTGGGCAGTACTGTATCAAGTGAGGCCTTGCAAATATGAAAGAAATTCCTTAGATACCATCCCCCACAGTACATACTAATTACAGATTAGTTCTAGAGGGAGATAAGGCACCTTTACAAATGAGTGCTCTGGAGATCTCCACCGGGATCAGGGACCAAGCTCAGCACTGAGAGGATGTAACATTATGTGCTTCCTGATAATGATGCAGTAAGAAATGCCCAGCCTCATCTATGTGGTATTCCTGGCCAAATGTTTAAATTGGATCTGTTCATAGGAAACAGAAAATCCAAAATGAGCAATATTCTGTAAGACAGCCAACGTGGACTCTTAAGAAATTGGCAGTGACATCAAAGACCCCAAAAAGGGGGGGAGCCCCAAGACAAATAATTGTGTTAAAGAAAACTAAAGAAACTTGCAAATGTGGTTCATGATGAAAGAGTCAAAGGACTCAACTGTCAAGGACATTTTTAGAGTGTTTAAGGAAATTTGAATATGGACTTTATGTTCGACATTGTTATTATAGGCATGTTAAATTCTCGAATTTGATGCAGTGTGGTGTATCCATATAAGAAAGTAGCCTAATATGTAGAAGTCACATGCTCAAATATTTAGAGGTGAAGTGGCAGGATGCTTTAAAATGGCACACCAAGTAAAAGAAGGGGAATGTGTATATAAGAAAAAGCAAATATGACAAAATGTTAATACAAGCAAACCTCGGACCAGTACAATAAAACAGCACAACAAAGCGAGTCAGATGACTTTTTCGTATCCCAGTACATGTATAAACTATGCTGATCCTTTGCCGCGTTTATTGTGCAATAGCATTTTGAAAATGTGAAACACATGACACTGACTAAGACGTCCCACAGAGACACACGTGAGCGCGTGCCGTTGGGCAGTGGTTCCAGCAGACCAACTTGACACAGGATTGTCACAGATCCCCCGTTTGTGGAAAGCACAATGTCTGAGAAGTGCTGTAAAGCAGGGTGTGCCTGCGATCGGGGAATCTTAAGTGAGAGGGTATTCAGATACCTTCAGCTTATGGTGGTTCTGTGTTTACAACGTCTACAGATTTGACATTTTTAAACTTCAACGTTGGGGAAATGCTCCCTCCTGGCCATCGTGGAATTTTTATGCTCATTTCCCATAGTCCTTCCAGGGTATTTCCTTAAGCTTATAAAAGAAAGTAGACGCCAGACTCCAGCTAAGAGGCTGATCAATGCTAGGGTCTTTGTCTCGTGTCACTGAGGCACATAAATACAATGAAGCCTTCTGCTAAATTGCCCACGTGATGGCACAGTTCTAAGATGCTCCTGTGAATCTGGGAAATGTACTTTTGGTTTAAAATTTAAAAGATGGGAATTTTTTAATTTCCTTTTTTTCTTGTGGATGAGGGGGGGAAATGGGCCTATAAATTCATTATTAGGGCTTTTTTAAAAAAAAAATCTTCTCTACTGGGGTATATTCACAATATAGTTCACCCACCCAAAGTATACAATTCCATATGTTTTAGTCCTTAGTCCTTGTTTTACTCTAAGAGTTGTATATACATCTATCACCACAATTTTAGAACATTTCACTACTATAAAAAGAAAGTGCCTATGAAAGGGAGCCATGCTGGTTCAACAGTTAAATGTTTAGATGCCAACCAAAAGGTGAGCAGTTCAAAACACTAAGCAGCTCTATGAAAAAACCCTAATGAGTAAAGATTGACTTTAAGTCAATTCTGTCTCGTATCAACCTCATAGGACAGAGTAGAACTGCCACTTAGGATTCATGGGGCTGTAAACCTTGCAGAAGCTGTGAAGCCCCAGTAGCCTAGCAGATGAATCTTTACAGAAGTGGACTGCCATGTCTTTCACACAATGAACACTTGATGCTTTCAAACCACTCACCTTAAGTAGGAGCCTCACATTTCATTATTGTGCCACGAGCCTAGAAAACCGTAAGGGGGCAGATCAGATCTCTGTCATGTGAAGTCGCTATGAATGGAAATTGGCTCAACACCTACCACCATAAGAGGAATGAACCTTGAAAACATGCCGAGGGAAAAAAAATTCCGCACAAAAGAAAGACCATTGCATGAACCCACTTAACAAGAAATATCAAGACAGCATTTGTTAGTGGTGATGGGGCACTAAAGGAAGGGGGGACATGCAGAATTACTGATAGAGGCCCCGAATTTCTGTTTGGTGGTCGGCATGATGGTGATGGTACAATGTAACGTGGGGTATGTAATTAATGCTACTGTTTTCCACCAGAGCTCTGATCACTTACTGGTAAAGAAGTGTGCTACCAATACAGAGGTACACAGTTTGAACCTACCAGCTGCTCTACCTGAAAAAGATGGGTAATTTCCCGCTGGAGGGTCAGCTATGAGTTGGTTCCAACTCTATAGTACATAACAGTTGTTCACATAGAAATGTTTCAAGTGGCAGACTTTGTTAGGCATATTTTATCACAATAAAATTTAAAGGGAGAAAAGCCTTACATGCCGTCCCTAACCTGCTCTGTCTCTGGTTCGCTTTTTCTGAACATCTCATGTAAATGGAATCCTGCTGTCATGCCCCTTCATGACTGGCTTGGTCCCACAAGGTGCCACTGCATCGGTTACAACTCGAAGTGACCCCACGTACAGATGAGCCACTGCCCCTCTTACCAACCCTCACGGTGGCTGCTGTGTGTGCTTTTGAGGTGTATCCACGTTGGAGCATGTCTCAGTACTTCATTTTTTTTTTATTGCTAAATAATATTCTATTATGTAGTTTATGTTGTTGCATTGAATGTAATTAGTCAGTTCCTCTGCTTCCTTTCCCAGTAGGCCGATGTAATGGTGAACAGCTCGGCCATTTGACTTTAATGCTTCTCATTTGCTTTAATGGTAAGCAGCAGATCCAGCTTTCAGCTTGAGCGTCTCTCTGAAATTTGTTGGAGGTGATGCACAGGTAGACATGCAGAGGGGGAAGTCAGCATGATGGGGTTTGCTTTCTGGGGAGCTGAAGCATGTTCCATCCGGTGACACCTCTCAGAAGCAGGAAAGGAATGAACGCTCGAATACCTTAAGGCTCACACACCCAACTGGTAATACAAGTCCTTTGACGTTTTTGTGCAGTGTTCTTTGACATTGTCAGTGTGAACCAAGCGTTACCCGTGCCTGCGTACTCCAAGGGCAGGTTACCAGGTGGCACAGTGTGAAAGTGCTAAAGAGCACACCTGCTCAGTGCTCAACCCCAGAACAGTCTGCAGTTTGAACCGTTCAGCTGCTGATTGATAGAAAGACATAAACAGTCTGCTTCGTCCCTCGGGAACTCCAGGGCCCAGCTCTGCTCTACCCCTTAGCATCACTGTGTGTCACGGTCCACTGGACCACAGTGGATGGGTACACTGAGTAGGCATGGCACAGTGCCTCTTCTTTCCTAACCCTCAACAAACTTGATGTGTTGTTAGGTGCTGTCGAGTCAAATACGACTCATAGTGACCCTTTGAAGAACAGACCTGAATCCTGTCCTATCCTGTGCCATCTTCGCCATCTCTGATACACTTGACCCACTGCTGCAGTTACCTTGTTAATCCAGCTCCTTGGGGGCCTTCATCTCTTTTGCTGACCCTCCACCCATTCTTCCATGATATCCTTTTCCAAGGAATAGCCTCTCTTAACAGTATATACGAACGATGAAGCTTTGCCATCTGTGGCTCCAAGAAGCACTCTGGCTGCACTTTTTTCCAAGACACATTTGTTCATTCTTTTGACAGTCCATGGGATATTCAGTTTTCCTCTCCACCACCATAACTCAAAGGTACCAATTCTTCTGTCATCCTTATTCATTGTCCAGCTCTCAGATGTATATAGCAAGTAACTGAAAAGAACATGGCCTGAACATGGCACCCGAGTCTTCAGACTGCTATTACTGCTCATCAGTATTTTGGGGAGGTCCCTCATAGCAGATGTGCCCAAAGCAGTATGTCTCCTTTTCTACTGACAGCTTGTACCAAGGGTGTTGAGTGTGGATTCAAGCAAGATGAAATCATTAATAGTTTCAATCCTTTTGCTATGTATCATGACGTTGCCTAATGGTAAGGACCTTTGTCTTCTTCATGTTAAGATACAATCCATATTGTATCAAACTTAGACCCTGAATGAACAGCAGTGTACCACCTTTGTGGCAGAAGGCCCAGCTCAGTGAAGACAGTTCTTCACAGATAAGAAGGACTTGGCCTTTCTCTTGGAATGTGCTGTTGATGAACTTGCCAGCAGGTCCATTAACACATCTCAGAGAATAAGTCCACATTGGTGTCACTGGGCATGTCCTGTTGAAGATGTGCCCTCAGTCACATCAGGAGATTTCAGCAAGAACTCTTCTCCTGCTTTACTGGTTCATGTTAGATCGTTTTCATCTGTCGTGGGAAGAGCTCTTCACATCAACAAGAACCCACATCAGCTAAAATAAGGACAGCTCTGTGCTTAGGATCTGTGGGAGGAAAGGTTGGAAGAGCTCTCTGAAATGCACTTGCACCACAAGTAGCCAGTTCTATTTCATACACAGGTTCTAACGATAGGAAGCCGCTGAAATCAAATCAGGCAAACTGAAGTGCCCTTCCTGCGTGGATGGGCATACGAGCAATAGAACCAAATAGCAAATAGTTTTCTATTTGTATTAAAAACTGTGAAGCCAGTTGTTTGGTTTTTTTTTCACCTCTCGCTGATAGATGCTACTTTTTTGCTGTTGTTGGCACTTTGTCCATTCAATGATAGGTTTAAGAGCCCTGACAATTTTGCAGTCTTGAGACGTTCAATGAAATCACTTGGAACTTCTCATCTTACTTCTGGTTTTCTGTTTCCCTGAGCTTCTGCCCCCCAGGCTGGTGTCAGGATAATATTTGGAAGTGGCTGGAGGTTAAAACAACTCCCTAACATACTTTCCCTTCTAGTCTCTTTCCTTGAGTTGGGTTTAGGGAAAATGACTTAGAGATTTACACAAGTGGGTTATGAAATTGGCATGAGAATTTAAGTTTTAGTTTTCATTCTTGTAGATTTCAGCAGACCTGAAAGTAAGCAGTGCTCCCCTGCAGACAGCACCCACCAGGGAGTTAGCATGAGCGCTCCTTCCACCGAGCTGCAGAAACGTCCACTCCTGCCTTGTAAACACATGGTGGATACGAGGGGACTGCCTTTCGCTGCCTAGGAACCTCTATTCTTGCATTTCGGTGGTTGTGCAAACATGAGACCAAAGAGGCCGGCCCGAGCCTGGTTCTGTATGTTGCAGCTCTGACGCAGGCACGGTGGTTCTGTGCATGTATGTATGTCTGGTCTAGCCCTTCGCTGGTCCACCATGGACATAAGCTTTCTGGCCTGTCAGTTCAGGCATAAGTGCTGGATTTTTTTGTTATGAGAAAAAGTCCACTTGAGTATGTCCTTTGTCACTATCGCAGAAATGCTGGTTACTGAAAATGTAATAATCCTGCACCCCTGGCCCGGCTTTGTGTTCCAATCTGAAGACAAGTCACAAATGACACAGGACAAGACACAGACCAGGAACCCGGCAGCATAGGGAAAACAATACAGAGAAAGAAGAATAAAAACAATTAGTAGTATCAGAAAGTGGAAAAATGGAAAGGATCTTTAAAGATTATCACCCTGCATCAAACCAGTGACAGTACACTGGGTGGCCAAACTGCTCTGGGCCCCCAGTTCCATCTGCAGTTTCTAGGAGGTTCTGTGTTGAATGAACACAGTGAACGAATGACTGTAAATTCCTTTCCAGACCCACCGTTCTGTTCTTATTGGTGCTGATCTTAAAGATCTTGGGGAAAGAAACTTTACCACACGCTGCAGTTCTTTCTCCAGGGCCCATTCGACCCTCTTCTTCATAAACAGCAGGATCAGGGCAACACTGAGCGTGGCCAGACAGAGAGGACTGCCACACAGAGCAGATCTGTTGGACGACTGCAAGTCCACGCTGATGGGGATGGACAGGGCCCACAAGTCACTCTAATATGGCATCTTGACGGTGCCTGGCCAGGGTGGAGTATAGCACTCAGCTGTCATGAAGTCGTAAGGAGAAACCGTAAGTTCCACTGAATTATTGGAAACTGAGTTCGGAAGGGAAAAGAGGACTTGTTATTTTGCCTCTTTGTTTTTTTTCTGTTGTCTTGGTTGGTATCTGGTCTTGTGCTAGGTCGTTTGGCCTAAAGGAGTTGAAGCATAAATTCTGAATGATGGACAGTTGAATGAAGTACTTAAAAAGGAGACATTCAGTGAGTGTCACAGACATGAGGCAGCACACAGCCGTGCTCCTCCTCGTGAAAGCTGCTGGTCCTCGCGGAAGGCTAAGATCAGCCTTCACATCAAGTCCCTGGAAATAAAATCAATCACCAAAGTAGTGTGACTTTCAGCGAGGGTGGAAGAGGTCTTGTTAGCAACACCATTGTGTTCTTCTAAACTTCTCTGAGTGTCACTTCCTGGTGGTCATCTGTACGTGGCAGGTGTATGGTGTGTCCACAGGGACTGTGACCTGCAGTCATGGATAAGTCCTCTCCTTCCTCAAAGCTCAGAAAGCTCAGGGCTGGCTGGGGACGGCCTGTCTCAGCAGACTTGTGACCCAGAAGAGGGAGATGGGTGGTTGTGTGAATGTGATGCTTGGAACGTGACAGCAGAGAAACCACCCCAGGGCTTCCAACCATGCTGTCAGGAGACAATCCCCATGCCTGTGGGGGGAGCCTGCTCTGAGGAGGACAAGTGTCTGTCACAGCACCTGTGCTGAAACAGACCGCTACCTCCCTGGGTTTTCTCCTGAAAACCTGATTGACGAACCTTTACGTCAGGAAATGAGGCCAAGCCGAGGTGGATGCGTGACTGTAAAAGCCTGGAAGCCCCTGTGATGGACACACAGCCGCCGGCCCCCGGGATGAGCCTCCTGCAGTATTTGCTGCTGCTGTACATGTTCACTCTGATTAACCTCAGATAAAAGACAGGTTATTTCACTTTGTTGTTGTTATGTGCCATCCAGTCCATGTTACTCTTAGCAGCCCCATAAAGAGCAGCGCGGAACCCTGCCCCACCCTGAGCCAGTCTCACTGACTTTGACACACCTAATACCATTAACCCAGTTACTGAATCAATCCATCTCATCTGGGGTCTTCCTCTCCGGCTCTGGCCCTCCACCCTTCCAAGCATGATGTCCTTCTCCAAGGACCAGTCCTTCCTAGCCATGTGCCCAAAGTATGTGAGATGGAGCTTCAAAATCTTTGCCTCCAGTGAACAGCTTATTTCACTTTCGACACTATCAAATTAGGGAATCATAAAGCATGTTAATGACTCAGTGAAAGCTGATTTGGAAGCTTCCCCCAGATGCATATTAGCAACTTACTGCTGGTGTTGAATAGAGAATAAAGCAAATGTAGTGGAGGGGAATAAGGGGGGGAACCTTCATGACAATACAATAAAATCATATTTTATATAGAATTCTCAAAATGATTTGTCAAGATAGTAGGGGGAAAAAGTAACTAAAAGATAGTAGGTGAGGCTGAGGGGAAACCAACAAAAAAACAACAATAGGTGAAGAATATTGAATATACCACGGCCTGCGAAAAGAACAGACAAATCTCTCTTGAAAGAAGTGCAGTTCACAAGCTTGGAAGCAAGAATGGCAAGACTACTTCTCACATATTTTGGCATGTTAAGAGGAAGGACTATCAACCCAGCAACAATAGAGTTCAACAGGGCAGCAAGCAACAAATGCTGGTGGAGTTATAGAGAGATGAGAACTCTTACTCATTGCTGGTAGGAATGTAAAATGGTACAACCATAGAAGATGGTCTGTCATGTCCTCAGAAAGTTGAAGATAGAAATACCATTTGACTCAGCAAATTGCACTAGTAGGGAATCAGGCCAAGATCTTGGCCTTCCGCGAGACCAGCAGCTTTCACGAGGAGGAGCACGGCTGTGTGCTGGCTCATGTCCCTGACACTCACTGAACGTCTCCTTTTCAAGTGCTTCATTCAACTGTCCATCATTCAGAATTTATGCTTCAACTCCTTTTTAGCCCAAACACCTAACATAAGACCAGGTGCCAACCAAGAAAACTGAGAAAAGTGAAGAGGCAAAATGAATGACAAGACCATTACCATTACTACCCTAAAGAAACCAGAGCTGCCACCCAGACACATGTATGCACACCGGTGTTTATTGCTGCATTATTCACAACAGCAAAGAGATGGAAGCAGCCCAAGTGCCAACCAGCAAATGAATGTGGATAGAAAAAAACTATGGTTAATTGACACCATGTAATAGTATGAGGAACTAATAAACCAAGGAACTAGTAAAATATTACACAACCTGGGTGACCCTGGAGGGCATTATGCTGAGTGAAATATCTGTCACAAAAGACAAATACTACATAGTGTCACTGTTACAAAACAGGACTGACATGGGGGTTGGAGGGTAACCGAGAGAAGAGGCGATAAATAATGAACACTCACTGGAACAGATGAAAGAAAGAAATGTTTGAAAGGAATATATGATTAGGCAATATCTGTATGACAGCAGTCCTTAATAAGAGGTACATAGAAAAGTGGACTTGAGGAGGGGAAGAAATTATGCAACAATGAATGATTTATTTTTTTAAAGTAAACTGGAGTGGGTAGGGAGGATAATGTGCAACAACAAATGCATGGAAATGCAACTTTTCTGTAACCTTTGGTTAAAATCACAAGGACTAGTCCCTGAGGGAGACCCCAATGAGATGACTTAACATGGTGACTACAACAGTGAGCTTAAACACAGTAATAACTGTGAAGCTGACGCAGGACTGGGCAGGGTTGGGTTTTGTTACACAAAGAGTCTCCGAGCTGGAGCCAGCTTGAAGGCCCCTCAGAGCAGCAGTCCTCAGCACTGTCACCTGAGGGGGAGAAATGTGCATACCAGTGGTGCCACTCAGATAAAATGGGGAGCCTGAGTCATTGTAGAGACCCCTACATGGTGTAAATGATTTGTACAGTGGTAATGAATTGTACTGCCAACCCCGAGGCATGTGGTTCAACTCCACCAGCTGCTCCTTGGAAGAGAGATGGGCAGTGTTCTCCCTTGTGATATACAGCCTCTGAAAACATAATGAGCTGGTTCCAACCGAATGACACATAGCAATAACTAGAGCTAATCAAAAGGTTAGTGGTTTAACCCTCCCCAGCAGTGCTAAGGAAGTATGACCTGGCAATCCCTTTCATAGAGATTACCACCAAGAAGACTCTATAAAGCTCAGTTCTGTTCTGTACCACATCGGGCCACCATGAGGCAGTACCTACACTATAGCAGTTGGTTTGGGTTTTGTTTGGGTTTGTTTGTTTGTTTAGAGGGTAGGGAGGGAGTCTTTTTGAGAACTGACTTGAGAATGAAAGTAGAAATGTGTCCTCCTTAGAAGCCCCCAGCTTGAAGGTGCTCTGGACACGGTTTACTCTACAAGGGTCTGATTCTCCTCTGCTGGTTGGTTCTGTGAGTTGACTTTCTTGAGTGCCTACTGTTTGCAGCTCTCCATTCACAGGTATGGAGAGATCCGAAGGTCCAGAACCTGTGCTATCCATACAGGATCAGACAGACATTATTATACTCCTGGGCATCGTAGGGTCCCCTTCAGACAGAACCCAAGACCAGGACTTGTTAGCTGTGGATAATGTGACTGGGGAGTAGTCTTTGAACACAGGAGTGAATGAGGCAGGAAAAGTGAGAGTGCCTTTACAGCCACGAGGACTGGATGCCAGCAGAGAGCTGGAGCAGCATTCACAGTCCCTCCAGGACTGCCCGCGTGGGGACAGGAAGCTGGATCGTTATCTGCCAGCTCTTTTCCCTGGCAGGGTGTCCACGTCACATCCAGCTAGTGCTCGCAGCATGCAGGTGGGGTCAGACAAGGTAGGCCCTGCAGCATTGAAAGAAGTAGAAAAACTCCAGGTGGTGTGTTTGGGGAATGTTGTCAGCAGTGAGTCAGCCAGCCCCAGGCTGTCCCGGTGCAGCTGCAGCGAAATTCCAGTCCCCAGGCTCTCAGCTGCTACACTAAAACCTGGGGTGAGAATGAAGAGAATAAACCACCACCACCACCACCGCAGCCACCACCCCCGCCGCCACCACCCCCACCGCCACCACCGAGAGGTAGTGGTTCCAGAGATGGGGAAGCCTCAGGGGAGAGGGGCGGGTTCACAACTGTGTGGCTAGAACACAGATTACAGGGAGAGATGTGACAAGAGAGGATCAAGAAGAATTTTGCAAGATAAAGTTAGACTTTTTGATAAGAGCAGTAACTCAGGAAAGAGACACTGAATCTGAAAGATAAAGCTTTACCTTTGAGAAAATTCACTGTGTTGACAGCATGTGGAAATCAAGACAGAGCAAATTGGTGAGGGGCAGAAGATAGGAATCAGGGAGTCCAGTTAAGAGAGACTGCTGAATCGCCTGTAACCACAGTAGTGCCTTTGAGTTGTGATGTGGGGAATAGTGCTGAATACCTCATGGGCTGCCAAAAGAACAAACAGGTCTGTCTTAGGTGAAGTGCAAACAGGGTGCTCCTCAGAGCCAAGGGTGGTAAACCTTCATCTCATGTAGTTCAGGCCTTGGAAAAAGACATCATGCTAGAAAAGCTGGAGGAACAGAAAGAGCAGAAACCCTCAGCAAGGCAACACAGCCAGCCAGCCAGCCAGCCAGGGCTGTGAGTTGGAAGAGAGTCATAGCTGACCCTCCAGCATGTTTTCAGAGGCTGTAAATCGAGTGGGAGGAGACTGCCCATTTGTCTCCCTTGGGTGGGCAGCGCAGCTCCTTGCCCACTAGGCCACCAGAGCTTCCTGTTTGGTACAGTGACTAACAGTAGACTTGAGCATGTCAGAGTTGCCAAGGACGGCGCAGGATAGGGCAAGGTTCAGATCTGTCTCGTTCATAGGGTTACTAGGAATCATAGTAGACCCAGTGGCACCCACAAAATGACGAAGAGAGCTCTGGTGGATAAGGTTTACTGTCAACCAAGAGGCAGGAGGTTCGAATCCATCAGCTGCTCTGCAGGAGAAAAACGGACCATCTCCTCTCGTGCTGTTTACAGCCTCTAAAGCCACTAGAAGGTCAGCTATGAGTCAATTCCGAATACGGCATTTAATTTTTTTTTTTTATTATTTTTGTGTGCGTGTACCGTCAAATCAGATCAGACTGGTACAGGAGGAGATTGTCCCTCCTTCCCCGGCAGAGCATCTGGTGGATTCGAACTGTGCGCCTCTGGGATTGTAGTCGAATACGGCATTTAACAGCATGGCAGTTAGGGTAACAAGGGGAGATGTGAATAGATTCAAGGCTTATGATGTTTCCCTAACTTCTGGGAAGTAGTACTGTGCATAGAGCCTGATGGAGCAATCAACTGGAAAGAAGTTTTAGAGACTGTCGATTGAAAGTTCGTAGGGAGCTATGTGAGGTCTTCACTTTAGGAGGAAGGAAAGTTGTCTCAGAAACCCCCTGAGGCCCCTTCTCAGCTTAGAGAGAGCTTAGTGCTCGCCCGGGGAGCCCAGGGACGCCTGGACGCTTGTTCTGCTGTAGTGAGTTGACCTTTGTTGTGTTTCTTAACCTCTCTGAACTTGGTCTATTTGTCTAATGCAAAAATGAGGTGGAGAATCCTGGCCTTAATCACAGCATGGGGTGTGATGGGAACAACAGGGACAGTAAACAGCCTCTGCCTGCCCTCAAGGGTGCTTAGGGCAAGAGTCAGCCCCCAGAACCCCATGTCGGTGTGGATGCGGCCCGCTGGTTCACCCCAGAGCAGAAGCAGGGACACTGAGGAGCAGGAAGGAGACTTTCAGGATGGATCAGGGTGACACAGCATCTCTGCCAAGACTCCCTTCCAACTCCAAGACCCGGTGTCCTGAGACTGGTGAGGAAATGGACGGTAAACAAACACTCAGAGAACTAGTGTCGTAGGCAGATATATTATTAATGTCATCATGAGATCTTGTGATAGGAATACAGTTCTTGATCTAACTCTCACGCTTTGAAGCTGAAAAGGTCCTGCTTCCTACAGGCTAACAACTAACATGTTTTTGTTGCTTAAAGAAACAGAAATCAATGTTCCTTTCATAGTTCCTCCCTTAATTTACCCATTGCATTTTGGTTTTCAAAATCTCTCCTGTCTTGAACATGGACAAAAGCCTGGCAGAACAGGGCTGTTGGCACATGGGGTGTCCCACCATCCACAATCACGGCTCCAGAAAGCAAAGTGCAGGCCGCATTCCTACTTACTAAGGGAGGAATGTCCTCCACCTCCTGGGAAAATCCAGGCCCTGACTCACAGGAGGCGAGAGCACACAGGTTTAGAGTTCTTCCCAAATGTTGTGCCTTCTTGCTCATGAATACTGGGAACTGGTCCTCTGTCTTGTAGAGTCCCCCAGGGCTTTTGTGCACAGAGATGGAGGTGATTCAGAGAGGCTCCTAGTCATTGTACCCCTGCCCTGTGGCAGCCAGTTTTCATGGCAGATACACTCTGACCCTTGAGTGTTAGCATATTCATTTTGTAGGTTAGAAAACCTATGCACATGCCTTAAAATCACTAGCCTCAGGGGAGCTCTGGTGGCCTAGTGGCAAGAAGCTGTACTGTAATCCCAGAGGTGCACGGTTCGAATCCACCAGCTGCTCTGCCGGGGAAGGAGGGACAATCTCCTCCTGTACCTCTCCTCCTGTACCAGTCAGATCTGATTTGACGGTACACACAAATAATTAAAAAAAAAAATCACTAGCCTGGCATCACGTCCTAAGAGCTGGAATTTGAACCACAGCACATGATTCCAAAGCCACCCTCCTCCCCCGTTTCAGGTGGAGGCTGTCACACAGACCACACAGATGTCTTGTCAGCAAAGGTAGGATTTCTGTCTCCAGTTCATGAGAGCAGTCAGAGATGTCAAACTGAAGTCACGCTGACCTCTGGGCTGCTTTCTGCACATGAGGAGGAAACAGCCTGCATGCCGACATGGCTCCCATTACGATGAACAGCTCCAGCCCAGAAGCCCGTATCAGGAGGTATTCACCAAGCACTTCCTAGTTTTTACATATGTCTTCACATTTTCTCTCTCCTTAGGTTAAAGAGACCAAGTGGCATGAGCAGCCTCCTGGGGAAAATCGGAGCCAAGAAGCAGAAAATGAGCACCCTTGAGAAATCCAAGTTAGATTGGGAGAGTTTCAAGGAGGAAGAAGGAATCGGGGAGGAGCTGGCCATCCATAATCGAGGGAAAGAAGGGTAAGTGGGAGATCGTATTCTTTGGAAAATCCTAAGGACCCCAGAATTATCTGTTGTGAACTGCTCAGTCTAAGTGATGGGATCTCTTCATGTTCACATGGTGCCTGGCTTGTCCACAGAAGGCTGTGAGGCAGACCCTGGGGAGAGAGCCCCTGACGTGCAGGGGAGCAAGGACATGCACACTCAGAGGACGCTGGAGCATGTCAAGCCAAGCGTGCTGTTTTAGCTCCAGTAAGCTGTAATCACCTGGGCTGTTCTCAGGGTGGGGTTTGGCTCACTCCATTGGCCTTGGCCTGACCCCGATCACGGGGCCTTCTCAGAAGCCAGGCTAGCTCCACTGCTTTCAAAGTAAAGCTGCCACGGGGTCTGGATGGTATCCACGTCACAGTGACCCAGGGCACTTCACTCTTATTAACAAGCCTTTGTGGCAGGTCATTGCATGTACCAGCTTCCTCTTCAACTTGTAATTCAGAGAGAATGTCCAGAAAATAGGAAACCAAGCCTGCTTTCATCAAGTTGATTCCAGTTCTATCTAACCCTGTGGGGCAGATAACACTAATCAGTTCTGTGGGGCTGTACGTCTTCCTAGAAGCAGACTGTCCCATCTTTCTCATATGGAGTGGTTAGTGGGTTCAAACTGCCAACCTTCTGATTGGCAGCCAGATGCCACCAGAATTCCCAAAGAGAATGTAAGAAAACCATGTATTAAAGTTAGGAGAGAAGTATCATGTCTTATTTGTCTTCCGGTGATTGATAATAAAATACAGAAAGAAAGGCATTAGATGGAGTACTTCAGTGACCTCAGAGGGAGCTAAGGAGCAAGTACATTGCTGAAGGGGGTTCACAGTCGCTCCCAACCCCCAGGCAACTGTATACTTCCCCTCACCACGAAGGGTTTTCTAGGGCTCAGTTCCTTCACTGGTGAAAGTGGGACAGTGATACTACTTCACCCTCATTGGATGGTTGTGAATCATGAGATGATCTATATGATGTATGTAAGTAGATATAACAAGCCAGAATGTTTCTTAGAAGCAGGGATGGTACGACTTCATCTCATGTACTTTGGACATTTTCTCGGGAAGGACCAGACCTTGGCAAGGACATCATGCTGGGTAAGGTCGAGGCTTAGCACAAAAGAAGACTCGGGATGAGATGGATTGTCACAGTGGCTGCAGCGGAGAGCTTGGCGCCCGCAGCCTATGAAGAAGGCCTAGAATCGGGCAGGGTTCATTCTGTTCTGTACAGGATGCCTGTGAATTGGACCTAACTCCAGCGCACCTAAAACAGCAGTGTGTTCAGTACACATGAAATAACGTGTAAAGCTCTTCCCAGGGTGCCCGTCACAGAAAGCATGAGCTAAATGGAAGTCAGCCAGGTTACTAACAGCAGTATAACAAAGATAGGTTCGGTATGAGTTTTGGCATCACGTTTCTGACTTGGGCTTCAGGAGTGTTGGAAGCTGACCACAGGTTTATAAAGATGTTAAGATGACTATATGAACTTTTCTAACCACCAGACTTGTAGGTGCGTTGTCAGGTAGAATACCCCAGACAGGCGGAAGTGGAAGTAGGTGGTGTTCTAGGGCCGGCCCAGCACAGTGTGCAGGCAGGATGTCGGGCTTCCCATTTCATGAATAGCTCTAGTATCTGTCAACCAAGGACCAAGGCAGCAGAGGTGCAGGCCACGTGTAACCTATTACTGCTTCTCTGGTGTTAACGATGTGGGCTGGACATTTGCTCTGTTCTAGTTACTACAGGTCTTGTAAAGTCAGGAGAGATGCAGCTACAGATGGGAGCAGAGCTAATAAACTGGAGAGTGGAAGAGAAAAGTAGATTAGGAAGGACATCTGCCCACTGAGGCTCTCTTCAGGCAATGGGACAGGGTGTGTCTGGGTCAGGGAGTGACTGCTGGGATGGAGCTCACCTGCCCTGCTGCGCCTCTTTCAGCCTCAGGTTGCTTCCCCTGCTGCATGTGCCTGCTGATCTCACAGCGTTTGGCTTGTACAGCTCTGATGACCTAGGCCCCTCCTTCCCTCCTCTCCCCACCCCTCTTTTCTCTCCACCCCCTCCTCTCCTCTCCATCCTCCCCTCCCCTCCCCTCCCTTCCCCTCTCCTTTCCTCTCTTCTTTTCTCCCCACCCTGTCTTCTCCTCTCCCCTGTTGTGCAGGACTGCCCTGCCCCACTCATTCTCTTTCCCAGCCCCTGCAGGAGGGTTAAATGCACCCAGCACCCCATCCAGTGAAGTAGCTCTGTTTCTCTCCTTGACTCAGCATGGGGACCTTCTCTAAAATTCAGGTGACAGGGCCTTCCACCCCCACTCCTGTGTGGATCTACTGAGTTGAGAGTCTAGGTCGGTGGTCACATGTCCCTGAATCATGTCTCAGTTATTATGGTGCACAGTGGGACCCAGAGTCACTCCACCACAGCCTCAGAGAACAGCTCCCAATCCGGTGAACCAAACCAGTGACGTCTGAGGAGAGACAAGTCCGCCCCTGGATTCTCTTACAGAGATGCTCAGAGAGAGCAGAGAGGGGTCATGTGGAGATGCCCTGGGGACAGAGGTGACAAATAATAACAAGGAGGTAGAAAGGCCTCCGCTCACTTCCTGCTCCACACTTGGAAGTGCCAAGGGTGTGGTCTAGGCCCTTCTGGAAAGCTCAGTGCTTCCTTGCCTTTAAATACCCTCCCGATGCCATCCTGCTCCCCATCAGGGATGTCTTCCACAGTGGTGGCATCTCACTGCAGTCTCCCTGACTAGGACACCTTCCTCTCTGGGTTGTACAACTTGGTGGGTCCCAGGGCTGGGCCTTGGGCATCTGTCTCTCCTCTTCCTGATCTCTTGCCCAGGGTCTTAGAAGACTTAAAAAAATTCTTGCATAATGAATTGATCTCTCTGCTGGCTGCCCATCCATCCTGAGCCTCTGAACGACCCTCTCTTACGTAGCTCTAAGCAGGAAATCTTTCTCAGCCACAGTGCTCGGTGCCTCTGCCCCCTTGGCTTCTGATCAGCAAAGACTGTTGTTACCTTATGTTCCAAGGCCTCCTGGGCTGGTTTCATCCAGGCTTTGTCTGTCACGAGCACTAAGCTGAGTACCATCCAACAATGAACTGCTTCTTTGTCTAGGGTTAAATTAACCATCCATGAAAGAAGGGTACAGCATTTACACTCAGTGTGGAGAAGCCCACCCAGCCAGTCAGTTATGTAGCTGATGGGCCTGCCTGCACTAAAGTCGTTTCTGTTGGGGGAGACCCTTCTGATCTCTGCACCTGAGCATTTGCCCTCACTTTCCTATCTGACCCTGAAGCCCAGTCCCTGAGTTTCTTCATCAGCAGGACGCCTTCTCAGCAGTGCTGAGTGCAGGCTTTGGGGACACAGTCAATATACTGAAAATAAAAAGTATACATGCTCCTGTCAAGGTTAAGGTCATGGAGCTCTGAGATTACATATCAGGTCTTTTTTGTTTGTGGAGCTACCAGAGAAAATTGTCTTCTTTCTGTGAAGAATCCATCCCCTTGAGCCGAGTCAGTCGTTCTGCCCAGCGCAGCCAGGTGATGTGGAGAAGAAATGTAATTAAAGTCTTAAAATCACTGTCCTCTCAGCCTGGCCCACCAGTGTCTGCAAGTTAGATGCTGTCCCGGCAGGGGTGGGCAGGTCAGTGCTGTGGGGGGATCACTTCCTTCAGCTGCATTTCCCCTGCCAGGGAGGATGCCTCTCACTATCCTTCACAAGGATCGATGATTGGAGCCTTGTTCCTGCCGCCATTGCTTGTGGCTTCGTGAGTGTTGGGAACCGAGCTCTGTCCCTTCTGGTCATCTGTGCTCAGGTGCCTGGATGCTGGCTCTGCTCCATGCAGGGTCCACTCCAGTGGCCTCAGCTGTGGGCACCACTTCAGACCCCTTCATCTCCCAGCTGGGCCCTTTTGCAGGCCTCTTGTCAGGCTGGCCATGTGACGGTGCTTTAGGGTGTCCCCACACCCAAGACCCCCCTCTCACCCCTCCAAAGGTGGACGTTCTTCTCCTAGACAGTAGGGGCTGTCCACTACTGTCCCTGTCATCCCTGTACATGTCCCCATTAGTGGTTAGTATCTTCTCTCTTTCTCTGTGTTTTTTGTGTCTCCCTCCTCATTAGCCTACATAAAAAGAAAATTAGCAGCAGGAAAGTAATTTGGGTTGAAAGATCAAAAAGATGTCAGAGCCCGTTGTGTCTAACCTGGTTTTGAAAGGAAAGTGAGAAAATCCCCTAGGTTCTCAGCACTGTGGGCTCATATTGTTAACCTCAGCCTAGAGGAGCTGTGGTTAGAACTGGGCCACAAGGGGTGGGGGGTGGGGGTGCTTAGCCAGAACCAGGCTGCATCCTGGAGTGCCTGACCCCCGAGTTCCAGATGGGAACAAGAGCCACAGAGGCATGATCCCCAGTGCACTGTTAGGAGACAGTGCCCAGGACCGTAACCCCCTGGCCGCAGCTGGAGGTGGCCTCCCACGCTGCCCGCCCCCTGGGCCATCCGGGCAGAAAGGCAGCGGTGGCCCAAGGGGAAGCGGAAACCCTCGCACCCTCCCACACAGCTGTTGGCGGTTTTATTGTTTACAAAGCACTTCCCCCCCTCTTTTCCTCTGGTGACCATGGTGTGTTGTGATTTTTATTTCCATTTTATAGAGAAATGTAAGCCCAGATTTGCTCTGAGAGAAGCTAGAGAGGCAGGTGGAAGCCGGACCTCCACCCCTCACCCAGTCCCTGAGGTGGGGGTTCCCTGAGGTGGGAGCCCTGCTCAGGGTCCACTCTGGGCCGGCACCACGGCTGCACAGGGATCAGGGACTGGAATAGAGCAGCTGCCCTCGAGAACGTTCGTGCTTTCTGCACCTGTGCCCTTGTGCCCACCGAGGCCTTCCCACCCCTCCGCCACCCCGCTGGCCTACACCCACCTCCTTCATACCAGCATCACCCTGGTCTCAGCTCTGGTCCTGAGTCAGTGGGACAGGGCTTCCCAGGACCTGCAGGGAGCATCCTCATGAGAGTGTCACTTCCTCTTCTTTAAAGGAGGGTCGAGAGGGCCAAGTCCATCCTCCCTAGCCCCTTTTTCCAGGTGGCACTGAGACAGGCCCTCTATGCGTCCACACCCACAGTGCAGCAACAGACACACTTGTGTATGGGTCACCATTGTGCATTGGCGGGGGGGTGAGCCCACACTTTCTGTCAGAACTCTGACCCTCCAGCTGACCTCTCCAGGGTGGCTGGGCTGGGACAAAGGAGCAGGAGGGATTGGAAGTGGGTTTGTTCTGCCATGTGTTTGTCCTTGTCCACTCCGGTCTCCCTGGAACCCACAGTGGCCCCAGCTGTGCTGTCTGTGGGAAGATGAAGGGAGGGTGCTTGCTGTGTCTTTGAGTGGCTTTCAGAGCCCCTTCTGCACAGAGTTCCTCTGGGGGCTCCAGCGGCGGCTGTGCAGGCTCAGAGGACAGTTTCGTGACCACTGGCTCAGGGCCTCAGCTGTGTAGGTGCCACTCCCACCTCGGCCCCCACACTCTCGTTGACCAGTTAGTGTGAAAGGTGAGGAGGATCAAATGGGAGCCCTCAGCACCCAGCACCAGCCACCCCACCTTTTTAGGCCTTTCCACCAGTCACTGTGGACCCTCAAGGTCAAATTCACAATCACCTTTGGTGCGTGGGCAAGTTCAGGCCGTAACACCATGGAAAAAATAATTGGAAAGGGTCCATCACAGACAAGCAGGAGGTCCCCTCTTAAAGCTGAGTCAAACTAACAGTCGCAGCTGAACCCACAGGAGTGAGAGGCCTTCCTCATTCAGGGCTCAGAATCAGTTCAGGCCCATTGAGACCTCCGCTGAGTATCTTTCCACCCAGAGACTCTGGGTCTCAAGATTGGTGAGAGCCCCTGTGAGCCTCCACATTACCTGGGGATCTCATTAAATGGTGGACTCAGATTCATGGGTTTCTGGGTGGAAAGTCATGCCCTCAGCTCCAGCTTAGCAGAAAGGAGTTGTGCTGCCAACCCAAAGGCACATGGTTCAAATCCACCAGCTGCTCCATGAGAGAAGGATGGGCAGTCTCCTCCTGTGTGATTTACTGCCTCTGAAAACTTCCAACTCCGTACTACACAACAGCAGAGGCGCAGAGGCTTCCATATGTTCTGCACTTGTCACATAGGGCCAGGGTCCCCTCTCCAGCTCCCCTCTCCACCTTCAGAGGACTGCCAAACGCAATCCTGGATCCCAGAGAAAACTGAAGTCAGAGAAACAATAGTTAATGAACTGGGACCTACTTCTCCCAAAATCCAGTTGTCTGGCATCAGATTTCACTAAGTGCCCTGTATTTTTCCCAGGTGACTGTGACAACCCCTACCCCGAGGGTGTCTGGCCTCTCACCAATGGTGCTGACACAGCCACCTCTCCACCCCTGGGCTTATGTGTCAGGAGAGCTGGTCTCTGGGATCACATGATGAATCCAGGGCCCCAGGGTAGCTGGCCTCTACAACAGTGGCGATAAACATTTGCTTTTGTCACTACTGTCCGAGGTCTTACACACACATTTTGTGCTGCATTTTGTGGTTACAGCAGCCCTTCAGAGAAGGGGCTTACCCCTCCCCACCTTTTTTTTAAACAAAATTGAGGATTTACAGCATTATGTGGTTTTTTCCCAGGACTTGGAGCCTCTGACCTCAGAGATCCTTCTCGTTAGTGACCGAGGGTAGAGGGCTTGGCCAGGACTTCTCAGGGGGCCTGAGGAGAGAAAGCGAAGTTCACCCTCCAGAGGCCCAGAGGTCCTGAGCCTCCTTAGTGGGCCGACTGTGCCACAAGACAGAAATCATTGCAGACTCAATTATGACTTCCACCTTCAGTGGTAATTCCACTCTCTCAGTAGATCAATTAGCAGCAGAGCTCCCCCTCCCCCAGGCAAATCGCAGGACCCGTTATAGCATGAAGGTGCATTAGGATGCAGCTATGTCTCATCAAGCAGCCAGCTGGTCCCTGGCAGTGGGCCTGCCTGCCTCCCATCTGAGAGGCCGGTGTGTGCTCACGCGCCCAGCTCAGGGAGCCTGGACACCTGGCCTTTAAGGACCTCTGGTGCAGAGCAAGGGCGTGCCCTCAGGGGCAGTGAGGACAGGCCCCTCTGCCATCCAGCAGAGAGGAGCAGGCGAGGAACCAAAATGTAGTCAGCTTACAGCTTTATCTCCAAGTAGTCCCCAGCTTAGGACGGGGCTCCATCCGATGGCACTGCCATGGGTCGGTTCTGATAGAAGTCAAATACTGCTTTTTATTTTTTCATTTTTATTATCCATATCTATAAATCCCATCCTTACTTCTCTTTGGGGTTTGAATGCTACATAGAAACATACTGGTATTTTAGTATGTATGTGCATATGTATCACTAACAATAAGATATAAAAACCAAAAAAGCCAGTTGGTGATAACTTGACTATGTCCATAGGCGGGGACTTCTCTGTCACGGCCACAAAACGTAGGTGATGTAAGTTGGCAATGCAACTCCTGACACTAAGGCCCCAGAGCTTGCTAAGTACGTCGTCGTCTTTGTCGTCATATGTCAAGTTGGAACCAGCCGATAGCTGACCTTCCAGCGGGTTCTCAGAGTCATTTAATGGCACGGAAGGAGACCGCTCATCCTTCTTCCATGGAGCGTCTGATAGATTCAAACTGTGTGTCTTTGGGATTGCAGTGCAGCTTCTTACCACGAGGCCACCAGAACTTTGTAGTCAGTTGTATTTCTTGTTATAAAATAGTAATGACTGCATGTAAAACCAGTAGGACTTCTAAACTTTCACTCAAGCTTTTTAAAAAAATATTTTATAAAAAGTGTCACTGGCAGTGGGAGGGGAAGTGTGGCCTGTGAGCGGTTTGTATGTTTCCAGAAGAGTCTCGGACAGCACTGTGGGCAGCAGCCGTGTTCGTCTGTCAAGATTGCTGTAACCCAGTGGGCCAGGCCACACAGGAGAGGCTGCTTCCGGGCTTCCACAGATTCTTCTTCTCTTCCTCCAGGTACATTGAACGGAAAGCTTTCCTAGACCGAGTGGATCACAGGCAGTTTGAAATTGAGCGAGATCTCAGGCTGAGCAAGATGAAGCCCTGACATGATGGTGGAAGACCAGTCGCCGCACAATCCTGCTGACAATGTGACGTGTTCGGCCTTTCGCACCCAGGTTCCCCAGCAAGCTCCTTTTTCTACATCATTGTTCTGCCCATTTCTCCTGTGGTTTCATTCATTTTTACTTTTAAAAGTTTGTCCTAAAAAAAAGGAAATAAAAATTGACCGTGTAAGAAACTGGGGAATGTGGTGGCCTGCCCCGTCCATTCCACCACGGGGTTCCAGGCCAATCACTGTCTGCCTGGGGGTGGTGTCTTGCCAGCTGTAGTGACTGTAGATGACCAGACTGGATATGCATTTTCTGGTGGGGCCCTGAGGTTTGTGTACACACGTGTATACACACACACACACACACACACAACCTTAGCCCCGAGACTTTGGGAAGAAGCCACAGTGCTGGGGCAATGTCAAGTCCTTGTGCAGATCTCCACTCTCTTGTCCTTGCCTGTCTTGATCTCTTTACCTCTCCTGAATGGATTCCGTGAACACAGCCTAGGGCGAGGAATGAGGATGCCTTGTTCCTAAATTTGAGATATTTTCCCCCTTGGGCCTTTCCCTCTTGCCAGAGTTAAAGTTGTCTTCAGATATGCTCCCACCTTCGGGATTCTTTCATTTTTGGTTTGTCAGAGAAAACTCAGAAGAGCAGTTCTGTTTTTATACTGTTTGGAAAATTTAAATTCTCAACCTCTCGCTTGGAGTCAGGAATAGTGAGAGCAGCAAGGAAAAGGGGAATCTGTGGCTCAGAGTGAAAAGGAGAAAGAGACCATTCATATTAACTAGTAAACCCCAGGGCCTGCTCTGTGTGTGTGTGTGTGTGTGTGCGCGCGCGCCTGCATGTGGACACAGAAAATGTGACCAGGTTTGAGAGAAGATGGGCTTCAAAGACATCAGACTTTGGCCAAGTGTCAACTTTTGAGCTTCCATTTTCTAGTCTATAAAGGACATGAGCTGACAGGAGTAAACATCAGGATGAGATGAGCTAATGACAGGCCCTCGGGGTTTCAGATGCTGGAGCCCATGCAGGCCTCTAGTTGTGGTCAGGAACGCATGGTAACTGTGACTTGATTGTCAGCCCTAGACAGTTATGTGGTTATGGACCTTGTGAGAAAGTTGCAGGGCTCTGAACCTGTTCAAACAGATTTGATCATTGCTGACATAGTAAAAGTAGAACTGATTTTGTAAAATATTGGTGTACTAGAATCAGCTCTAGGGGCCTAGTGGCAAGAAGCTGTGCTGCAATCCCAAAGGCAGGCGGTTCGAATCTACCAGCTGCTCCACAGGAAAAGGATGGACAATCTCCTCCCGTGTGATTAACTGCCTCTGAAAACCTGCCAGAGGGTCAGCTATGGGTCGCCTCCAATTCGACAACAAAATGGGGAAAACGATGACTGAAGTCTTAGAATGAAAGAGTCAGAAGAGGCCTAGCGAGCCCTGCCAGGTGCCTGATGTAGGAGACTGCCAGGACGATGGAGAGAACCACACATCCAGACAGTTAGGTCAGCCGTCATTTGTGAGCTGGCCACTGCTGCTCGTGACCCTGCAGAGCAAGAGATCTTACCGCCCTTGTTTTCAAGAGGGAGGCTCTGTGTCTAGCAGGGTGTGGGGCGGGCCTGTAATTTTTTCCATTCAGGTTACAGATCTGGAACGCTCACATGTTACAAATTTGGGTCTATTCTGATTTCAGTTTTCTAGTTCATGTTTCACTCTTTTCCGCTGATCATTCTAAATGGGAAGAATAAGTTCAGAGCCCTGGAGAGCTGGTTTACAAGCTATATTTGAACACTGCTTATTCACTTCCACTCTGATGAAGGATTCTCCCAGTGGAACAGAGCACTCAGCTCAGGGTCAGAACAGGTGGTCTAGAGGCCCTGGTTATGGTCCTGCTCAGGACAGGAATTAGAGCAAAGTCCTCAGACCCAAGACTTGCCGCATTCTGATAAGGCAGGATGTTCAGGCCGGCAGGTGGTACCAGCGAAGGTTAAGGTGAAAGCCTTCCCTATGTGTCACTCCTAGAGCCACAGGCCTCTGTCATTTGGATCACTCTTTCCCTGACTTCTCTCTGGAGTCCTGAGTGCCTGTCACACGGTTTCACCTGAGCCGCCATTCTGTCCGCAACAAACAAGTTGGCCCTTCCTAGTTGAAAAATGACCTGGAATCCTCAGAAAATATCGTACTGGGCTCGTTCTAAGTTAGCATTTTGCCTTTTAGCAAATGATGACTGTTTTTCAAATCAAAGAGACAAGACTTAAAAGCATGCAGCCAGAAGATACTAGGTTGACCTTACAGGCAGGAGAGAGAAGTCATACACTCGGTGGAGAGCGCTCTGTGTACCTTGCCCCACATCTGTCGGGTCTGACCCTCCTGTTACTCTGACTCAGTTGCCCTCAGCACCTTCACAGTGAGGCCAGGCCCTGTATAGACTTGAGAGTCTTCCTGGGCAGTTTGCTGCATTCCTAATCTCCACTCAGTGACTCTTTCCCAAGCTCTGAGTCTCCTGATAAGCCCTGGAGTCACTCCTTTTGACCAAATCTGACAGCTCCTGAAGACATTCCTGTTGCAAATCATTCCTTCCCAATTTCCAAGGAAATAACGTCCCTTAGCCCAAGATGCAGGGATGGCATAGGAAGTAGAAAGACTGAATCTGAATTAGATGATGAACTACCACTGCTGACCACAGAAGGGCCTGGGCAGATGGGAGAAGATGCAGAACAAAGTCCCAGGTCATAAACTAGCCCAGAGTTACTGGTCTGACAGAAACTGGTGCAACCTGACCCTGGGGCCCTGGGAGGCCCCTCAGCCCTAGAACAGAAGCCACCCTCCAACCCCCAGGATCCCCTGACAACCAAACAGCGGGCCTAGGAAGCGAATAGTAACACTCATAAATGAGCATCATAACTCTCCAGAACAATCACATAAGACCAAAGACAGCGTTTGCCCAAAAGCAAAGCTCAGGAAGCAGGAGAGAAAGGAGAATGGGATGGAGAAGGCAGGGAGGAAGCAGCCAGTGCCGTTCCATTGTGGAATTCACATCCATTGTTACAAAACAGGATGCCTGGGAAGGATTGCATGGGAAGCGAACCTGCTCTGAACACTTTCAACTCAAACCGCAATTATGAAGAACTGCTTTGTGTAGAAAAAGTAAGGCTGTGCTAATCATAAGGCAGTTTAAAGGCGGCCCTCTGCGGGGTGCAGCATGCTGAGAAGAGGCTGCCCCGGGCCCCTCTGAAGCGTCCCTGGGAGTTGAGGTTCCTGGCTAAACTCTTACCATCTTGTCTCCTCCAGGTCCCAGGTGGGCATGCCGAGTTTCTAGGGCATCTGGTACCTTCTCACTGCTCTGAAACAGTGTAAGGTCAAAGACTAAAACAGGCCTCCTTGGGCGTTCTGCTCACCTATTTCCTGAGAAGTAGCATGCTCTAATTAGAAGCTCTGCAGAAGGTCCTGGGGGGGGGGACAAAGGGGACGAATAAAGGACTAAATCTTAAGTGAGCTGTACACTGTCAGCAGTAGGGAGGAACTGGACCACGAGGCCTCAGACACCTAGCCAGAGCCTCTCTACAGGAGAACTGAGTGCGGACAGGTTCCTCACCTTCAAAATGTTGCTAAGAGGGGGTCCTAACCCTGCTCTGCGCACCTCACAGCATTTGGTTAAGCTGAATCGACTGTCCATATGTTCATTACTGTTACTGTCTGTCTGGCTCAAGAAGGCAAGTTTGTGGGAGAACAAATTAAACACACCTTTGAAGATGTCTATTAAACCAGAGCTGCTCTAGCCCCTGACCAGGCAGCTCCAACCCTGGGTTCTATCTTAGATTGTTCTAGAAAACTGGAAACCATTCAAAAACCCATCAGGAGAATGGGTTGTGACAGGTGCACCACAAAAGAGTGCCCAGCGGTGAAGTGGACGCACCAGAGCTACCAGCACCGACTCAAGGTGAGCCAGATAAGCAGTCACGCTGCACTAGGCAAAGTGCAGAAGACGTAAGCGATGGTCCTGGTGACACGAGCTCGAGAACCTGCAGCCCGTGTTCTGCAGAGAGTGGCGATGGTTCCCTGCACTGTGGGTGTGTTCAGTACCACCGAGTTACATGCTTAAATGTCATCCAAATGGTACATTAATGGGATGTATATTTTACTGTCTGTGATTAAAAATGATATTAGAAGAATAACTTTTGTTTTAGACAGAAACTTTTTAAAAGTTCAGAGTTACAGTTTAATGAGTACAGAGTTTCTTCTTGGTATAATGAAAAAAGAATTGGAGCTAAGTGGGGATGGTGACAGTGAGTGGCGTGGCATCGAAGGTGCAATTGGTCTCTCCCCATCTGGAGCAAAGAGGGATGAACACCCAAAGGGTTAACGGACAACAGGGACCTCTGCCTCCGTGACCTGAGGCCAGAGGAGAGGGTGCCCAGCTGCCATACCAGCCACGCAGGGAGCAGAGTACAATGTCCTGGACAGAGTGGGAGGGAAATACGGCCTGAAATGGAGAAAAAAAACCCCAACAAATGGGTTTTCTCGTCTGTTAGAGATCGGCTGATAGTGGTTGTTATGTACCACTGAGTCAGAACTCATACCTGACCTTCCACTGAATTTTCAGAGGCAGTAAATTGCATGGGAAAAAACTCCCCTTCTCTCTCACACAGCACCTGGTGGATTCGAACTGGCTACTTTTAATTGACAGTGAACTCCTTCCCAGTGGGTCATACACAGGTGGTTACAACTTGTGTGATGAGATGTTGTGTATTGTCAGAACCAACCCATAACTGACTCTCCAGGGGGTTTCCAGAAGCAGTAAATCCCATGGGAAAAGATCACCCATCTTTCTCCCGTGAAGCACCTGGTGGATTTCAACAGCTTGCCTCCAGGTTGGCAGCTCAGCTCCTTACCATTAGGCCACCAGGGGTCCCTGTGGGATGAGATAGATACTATAATCAGGGACAGTTAGAATAAAAAAAGAGCTTCCTTTGCAGGTGTGGTCTTACAACTTCTGCTGAGAGAGAAACACACAGCTACCTTGTATTCTTCATTATGCCTTTCTATTTATCTAAAATCAAGATTTTTTTTTTCTGAGAAAGCAAGCCAAGCCCACATTTCAGCTTTTCAGCCACCTCTTCACCAATCTCCTTTCAAGGGGTGGGGGAAGGGCTTTTGACGGATGGAATGGTTGCCATGGCAATGAGCTTGCTAGGTGTCAAGTCACTTTGTCTGCATCTCATTGAGGGTAGCAAGCTTTCTGGAATGACCTTCCCAAATGCTTTCTGGAGAGTTTCCTAGAAGGTGAGGGGACCTGCCAACTCCCTTTTCCCTGGAGAGCAGGTTCAAGATGGCTGGAGGACCAAGGGAGGGGGTGTGCCAGGCTGCAGACCCCTCCCCAGCACAGTGGCATTGCCAGCCAGTGCCAGAAACCTGCCCTGTGAGCCTTCCCCTCGCCGACAAGGCCTTGGCAGCTGTAGAGGTGAGACGCGCGTGGGGACCGTGTTAGGAGCCTGTGCAGCATCCTCCCACAGAATGTGCAAAAGAAATGGCCTCTGGCCTGATAAATAAGCTTGAAATCTGAAGACCCCAGAAGACAGCACAGTCCACACGGGTGTTCTGATGAGCGTTAGAGTTTCAGGTCGAAGCTGCCCCACTTCCTGCCTGTTCCTTTGGCTGCAGCTGAGACATGGGGGTGTGATGAGATGTTGTGTATTGTCAGAACCAACCCCCGCATTCTGGGGGAGCCGGACAAGAGAGTGTAAAGCCCCCGAGATTGGTCCACACCCCATCCACACAGTTCTCTCTGGGCCCCAGCTGGAGGCCAGAGCTGCCCTGGCCTAATGGCCATCCGTGGTCTCAGGCTCTGTCCTTCCAGTTGACCCTGTGCTGTAGCCTTACCTGGCAGGAGAGCACACTGAGAGCAAAGGGAGACACTTTCTAAGTTGGGGAGTTCTGGGGAACCCTACTCTGCTGAACACCCCGTCCAGCTGCTTCCTCTCTAGCCCCTTCTCTCCTTGGACCCTTCAGAGCTCTGCCATGGAACTGCCTTATTGGGCCTTTAAGGGGCTGTGGTGGTGCAGTGGTTAAGTGCTTACAGGAGGGTCAGCAGAATGGTACAGAGTCACCAATCTCTCCACGGGAGGACGACGTGACAGTCTACTTCTGTGTGGAGTGTTAGGTGACAGGCCATCACGGCTCACAGCGACCCTACAAACAAGACCATGGGCCCTTGCCCGACCCTGCGCCACCCCCACCGCACTCCAGTCCATCACTGCCATCACTGTCAACCCAGCTCCTTGAGGGTCTTGCTCTCTCTTGCCGACTCTTGGCTTTTCCCAGCACCATAAGATTGCAACCAGTCCGTCCTATAGGGTTGCTGTGAATCAGGATGACTTGATGGCAGTGGGGCTTTTTAATCTGAGGAGGGGACTCAGCAGACATGAGAGGGGAGGCCGCCCAGCCCCAGCCAGCTCTTTCGTACAGTGTCTCTCACTTATGAAATGAAACAGCATTTGGTCGTCTCTTCAATGCAAGTGGCCAGTCTCCCAGAAGGCACCAACTCCCCATCTTCCTCTACCTCTTCCTTGACACCAAAAATCTTCCTGAGGCCAGATGACAGCCCACCTGCTCAGTTAACGGGACCATGTCCCACGTCCGGGAGTCAGGGCACCTGGATGCCCACCTCAGCCTGCTGACCACCCGGGGCATGGCTCTGCCCTCTGCCTCTCCTCCTGGATGGGGAGCTGGATACCATGATCCTTCGTTTCAAAACTGAGAGGCTAAAAAAAACCAGAGGCTGCATTTTGACAAGCGGTCAGAAGATTCTTGGGCACTTTTGAGCTTTGAAAACCATTATTTACAGATGACAAGACCCGTGTGCAGAATTCTTGACCTTCTTGCCTATGAAAAAGAGAAGAAGGGGAGCTCTGGTGGCCTAGTGGCAAGAAGCTGTACTGCAATCCCAGAGGTACATGGTTTAAATCCACCAGATGCTCTGCCGGAGGAGGGACAATTTCCTCCTGTACCAGTCAGATCTGATTTGACGGTACATGCACAGAAAATAACAATATTTTTAAAAAGTAAAAGAGAAGAAGAAGTCTCTAGGTAGGAGAGTCCTTGGGTGGCACAAAATGTAAAGGCTGATGGCTCAAATCCACCCAGAGACAGGCCTGGAAATCTGCTTCCAAAAGGTCACAGTCTTGAAGATTCTAGAACACAGTTCTACACATATAGGTCATGATAACAGCTAAAAGCACAGGAGTAGGGAAGTTTAATCTGCCTTTATTCTTGTTGCTGCAACAATTCAAAATTCCTAGCTCCCTGCTACACCAGCCAGAACAAGTCAGGCCAGGTTACCCCTCTGCCCTCAGCTTGACTCCGCCTGAAAAAAAAAACCCAACCAGTGCTCCAGCAAAGATCTGAGCTCAGAGTGCCTCAAAATTGTCAGTAAAGCCCTAAACCAAGATTTGGGATGTAAGTGAGAAATTCAACAATACACACCTAAATACCAACAAACACAGCTGAATGGGTAACCTTCCTGCCAAGTTGGTGACAGATGGCAATATCTACATGCATGCATGCACCCGCTTATAACCATGACACTCAGTCAGCCACGTGTCAGCCAGGTGCCCAGCTAAGAGGGAACCTGGAGCCAGGCACACAGCTCGCCCAGGTCAAAACAGGCCGCTCACCCTCGCTTCCGGCCACAAAGCCAGCATGGGCTCTGCCTGAGCCAGGCTCTTCTCCTTCTGGTATACCTCCCGTTCTGGATGAATCGGTTCACTGCTTAGAAATGATGAAGCAGAAAAATAAAAGAAAATGTAAATCACCCATAATCTTACTAGTAGGCAAAACCACTGTGACATGTCAGCATCTCACTTCTCTCAGTCTTTTTTCGGTGCGTTTGTAACTGGAATCATAGAGTAGCTGTGTTATCATACGAGGCAGAAGTCACTGAATCTCCGGGACTATCACACTGGACACTGAAAATTAATTACAATTAAAAATTCATTACCTCTGCACACCCATGTTTATCATGGCTTTGTTCACAATAACAAAGAGTTGGAAACAACCTGAGTGCCCATCAACAAACGAGTGGATAGAGAAGCTGTGGTATCATGGAATACTACGCTGCATAGAAAAACAAGGAACTCATGAATTATACAAAATGGGTGACCCTGGAGGACATTATGGGGTTAAGGGGAGACTGAGAAAGACAGGATCAATTATGTGTACTGCATTGAAACAGATGAGGGAGAGAACTGTTTATAAGGGATATATGGTTAGGTATTATTGTCATCTGAGAATAAACTAATTTTTTCCACACACGCACACAGAAAGTTCATGCCATAGGTCCAAAATGCAATCCAGTCCCTCACTGGAAGTGGAAGGGGTCAGGAAGCCTGACTTCTTGCCAAGCAGTCAGTACTCCCATTAAGAATCGGTTCCTGTGTTAAGAGGATTTTTTCGTGGATGAGAGATCTACCCAGCACCCCCTGGGACAGCCCATGGCCTCATCATAGAACAGTGTGGGGGCTGGGGAGCTGGTGGCCCTGGGAAGCTGCTGGGAATGTCCGTGCTAGGGACTCACATCAGTAACCCCAAGGTGTCGGCGCTCTTCAGGGCTCTTCAATAATTTAGAGAATGTATACTACTCATCTGTGGATTCACACACACAGTCAGTGCCCTGGGGACTGTTTCCAGTGGAAGATGACATTCCGCTGTCACAGTCACGGAGAATGGAGCCCGTTCCTGGAAGGGATCAGCTCTTGGGGGATTTGCAAACATCCCAAACAATGAGGCCCTACTGCCAAACTGGAAGCCCCGGGTGAGCCCAAAGTTGGTGGGGAGATACTGGAGGCCCTGGCCTAGACCCTTCCCTCCTCTCCCTGGGACTCAGGGTTGCATGGGTCGGTGTGAGGGGCTACATGACGGGGGAGGGACCATGGGCGTGCTTATATTTTCCTACAACTTGGTCATTGCATTTTCCCACTGAACGTTGTTGTTGTTGTTCCTTTTTAAAAAACAAAACACACACATAAGTGCTAAATGCTCATTTTAGAAACATTAAAACATAGAGAAAGTAATTTTAATCATACCTAAATGTAAAGTACCCTGGGATGGTGTACCTTGCATGTTGAACTCCTAACCCAAGGGTTACCAGTTCAAATCCACCAGATGGTGCTTGGGATGAAGATGAAACAAACTCCTCTCATAGAGATTCACAGCTTTAGAAACTCAATGGAGCTTGCCATAAGCCAAATCAACTTGAGGGTGGTGGGCTGTACAAAAATTCATTTCTCACTCTTCAGCAGAAACAAGAAAAGAATTCTAGTGTCCTCTGACATTGTAGTTCAAAAAAATTGACTGAGAAAAGGCAATCAATTGAAACTCATTGCTGTTGTGTCAGAAGTGACTCATAATTGGCCCTCCAGTGGGTTTTCAGAGGCTATAAATGACACAGATCATAAACCTTATGGAAGGAGACTGTCCATCTTTCGTCCATGGAGCAGCCGGTAGGTTCAAACCACTGACGTTTAAGTTAGCAGCTCAGCAGTTGTGGTGCCATGTCACCAAAACTCTCCTCTCTATGTATTGATGGATACAGACACCATTCATACAGACACCATGTTGGGTTTTCTTCCTCTGGAGAACCCAGCCTAACACAGCTGCCTTGACCTCTGTTCTGGAATGGCATTTTACCTCTGGGATCTTTCTCCTGAAAACGTTGTTGTTCTATGTGCCATCAAGCACTTGCAACTCACAGTGACCCAATGTATGACAGCTCTGAACCCTGCTCTATCTTGAGTCAATTTCACTGTCTCCCGACACACCTACCCCAATGACCCCAGTCACTGAGTCAATCCATCTCATCCAGGGTCTTCCTCTCCTGCCCTGTTCCTCCACCTTTCCAAATGTGATGTCCCTCTCGAAGGACTGGGCCCTCCTGGCAACATGCCCAAAGTATGTGAGACAAAGCTTCAAAATCCTTGCCTCCAAAGAGCAGCCTGGTTTTCAAAGCAGACCAGCTTGTTCTCTTAGCAGTCCATGGGATGTTTAATACTCATCTCTAGCACCACAACTCAAAGACATTGATTATTCTTCTATCATCCTTATTCAACTCTATGATGCATAGCAAGTAACTGCAAGACCATGGCTTAGATCAGATGGATTTATGTCTCTGGCCTGACACTGCTGTTCTTCAGCACTCTGAAAAGGTTCCTGACTGCAGATTTTCCCCATGCAATTTGTCTTTTGATTTCCTGGCTGTTGGAACCACGAGTGCTGATTGTCTCTCAGGACTAGATTTGAGGCCTTGAGTACTAATGAGCTAAGACCAGATGAGCTGTGGGAGGATCTAAAAAATACGATCCATGGAGAATGCAAAAGACGGAGGAAGAAGAAAGACTGAGATGATGTCAGAAGAGAGTCTGAATGCACGTCCATGTTTATTGTGGCTTTGTTTGCAATAGCAAAGAGCTAGAAACAACCCAAGTGCCCATCAACAAACGAATGGATAGAGAAGCTCTGGTATATCCACACAATGGAATACTATGCAGCACTGAAAAACAAGGAACTCATGAAATATTATGCAAAATGGGTGCCCTAGAGGACATTATGCTGAGTGAAATATCTCAGTCAAATATTGCATAGGGCCACTGTTGTAAAATGGGACTGACAACGGAGCTGAGGAAAGACAGGAGGAGGGGAAGAATGAGGTATACTACATTGAAACAGATGAGGGAGAGAACTGTTTAAAAGGGATATATGATTGGGTATTATTGTCATGACAGGAGTCCAGAACGGAGGCTGCATAGTGGAGTGGACTTGAGGAGAGGGATTGCATAACAATGCAAGATTTTTTCTTTTACTTTTCAAGGAGAAGAGTGAATTGGGGGGAGGGCTGGGCAGGGAGAAAATCGCAACAATAAATTATTGGAAACCCCAAATCTCTGTAAACTTTCATTAAAATTAATAAAAAAAGAGTCTGAATATTGCTCTAGAATGCTGAGAAGCCAAAGCAAGGGTAAGAAATAAAAATATTAAGGATCTGAACAGAAGATTTCAAAGGGCAGCACAGGAAGACAAAACAAAGCGCTGGAGTTAGAAAATCAAAAGGTACAAAGTTAACTCATTTCTTAAGCTGAAGGAACCGAAGAACAAATTCAAGCCTCGAGTTGCAATGTTCAAGGAAGCTGTGGGTAGAATGTTGAGTGACCAAGAAGCATCAAAAAAAGATGGAAGGAATATACAGAATCTCTATACCAAAAACAATTGGCTGACACAGAAGAATTTTATGAAACAATATATGATCAAGAGACAATGGTGATGAAGGAAGAAGTTCAAGGTGCTCTGAAGCAACCAGCAAAGTACAAGACCCCGGAAATTGATGACATACCAATTGACATAAAAACCTATACTTCTAATTTTGAGACCAGCATCAGACCAATACCAGCTGAGGGGGTTTGTACAAAATAGCTTGACCAGGACTCCTCAAAACTGTCAAGGGCAAAAACCACATAGGAAGTCTGGGGAAGTGTCACAGCTCAGAGAAAGGCAAGGAGACATGGCGACTGACATGTAAGGTGGCATCTTGAATGAGTGGGAAGAAATTGACGGGCTCAGGGTTCTTTCTACAGGGATCACCAGTGACCATCCATTGAGGAGCTGGCACACACTGAGGGGACAGACAGACAGCTTCCATGAAGGATGAGGGGAAACTTCTAGAAGATTAATGATGGCTGACCAAAACGATGAAAATCAATAATACCACTGAGCTACACGTGTGAAGATTTAGACATGGCCAACGTTTGCTACTGATATACGTACCACAATTTTCAAAAAGAAGTTCAACAATAGTCTCTCTTATGGTCATACAATCAAACTGACTCTTAGCTGACTCTCTACTGGGTTTTCCAAGGCTGTAAATGTCCCAGAAGATCATCACCCTGTCTTTCTCCTCTAGAGGAGCTGCTAGATTTGAACTGCTTGCCTTTGGGTTGGGAGCACTACTCTTTACACACTACACCACCAAAGCCTCCCTGAAACAATTATTAGCTACGAGCAAAAGATCTCTGCAAATTTTAAGATCCGACATGTCACTCTAGGTACATCCGACCTAAGCCTTTTCAGTAGCATCAAACACATATGTGCAAATTTGGTGATGAATAAGGAAGAACTGGTTTATTCAGATTGTAGTCTTTGAGTCCACAGCAGACTGCCAAACAACACCAAAACCCAGACTTAGTAGAAATACAACTAGAACATTTCTTAGACGTGCGGGTGGCAGTGACAGTCAAGTTAATTGTCATGACACACAGTCCGTGAACACAATGTCCTACATCCTAGTGAAGCAAGTAGCACGCTGATAGGATCACAGAAGCATCTAGATGGAAAAGAAAAATGTAGAACATTCCAAATGATAAAAAAGACCAGACTTCTTGGTCTGCTAGAGACCCCTGGGACCCCTGGGTCTATGACACCCCTCAGACCTGCACCTGAGCCACCCCCGGTAACCTCTTGAAGCCCAACAATAGACTGTCCTATATAGTGAACAGTGACATCCCTGAGGAACTTGCTTCTCAGAAGGGTTAACAACATCCAACCAAGAGGGTGACATTTGCCCCAAAGCAAAGCTCAGAGGCAGGAAGGGGTGGGAAAGAAAGACAATCCTGGAATCCAGAGGAAGCAGGAAGATACTAACTCACTCCCAACAAATGTGGAAACCTGAATATGCAGAAAATACTTGCTCTAATTTCACACACGCTATGATAAGTAGTAAATGAAAAACTAATTAAGGCTGGTAAGGCCCCAGTTCACTTACTTTGAAGACCAATGGCTAGGAAAGGACAGTATGTTTGGCAGAGAGCCGAGGAAAACGCGGGGCGCCCTCAGTGAGCTGGACTGACCCACAGTGATGGGCTCAGACGCACCGACCTCTCAAAGAAGGCGCAGACCTGGGCAGCGTTTCACTCTGTTAACACGTAACTCATCAGGACCCAGAGCCAACTGGATGGAATTCGGACAGAAACAGAGTCTAAGGTTAAAAATGAAGGAAACATGAACAAAGTGTGAACTTCAGTTAATAAGCTACTCTATAGAATTAATTTTGACTCTTAGTGATGCTATAATTCAGGGTAGAACTGCCTCGTCTTTTTCTCACAGAGTAGCTGGTGTGTTTGAACTGCTGACTTTTTAGTTAGCCGAGCACAATAATCACTGTCCTATCAAGCCTCCTTTTAGATATTTACTCTCGCTCCCGATTTTATTACCATCAAGTTGGAGCCTACTCATAACTGACCCTCTAGCAGGTTCTGAGTTGTAAATTGCATGGGAAGAGATTGCGCGTTAAGCAACTGGTGGATTCGAACTACCTGCCTGTGAACTGACAGCCCAACTCCCTATCCACTAGGCAACCAGAACTCCATATTAGCAAGAACCTATCCATAGAGTTATTAATCGTCACAAGTGTACCACAAGCATTTGAGTACCTGTGCCTGGGAGGTGTTGCTTACTCTCCTGGTCCAATCCCGGATTGTCTCAGGGGGCAGAGGTGTGTTGGGAGAAGGAGTAAGTCACCTCCCTGCCCTCGGTCCCAGGGCACCACATCCAGCTTGAGAGTCTACAGAAAGAGGCGAGAAGCTTGAGTCAGTCCCAGTTTGCTCTGCAGCTGCGTCCCAACGTTCCCCTTGGTGAGAGGACAATAACTAACACACACACACACACACACACACACACACACACACACACACACACAGAGAGAGAGACTGTAAGCTACGATGGGGGTGGGCCCTGGTCAGCCCTCAAGGACTCTCTCAGACGCTGGCGCCTGTTCAGCGGCCCAGCTGTTCCTTCTGGTCTCAACTGCTCCTCTTGAGGACCCTGTGCAGGTTTCAGCGAATCCTCATATGCCTGCCGGGGCAGGTGCCCAAGGACCAGGTGGAGAGACACCTGCTAGGGTTATGGCAGGGTGCTTGGCACCCAGATGTGGCTCCCCCACCTAAGACCCAATTTCCTGCCTTGGGGTGAGGATCTAGCTGGGGTCTCCTCCCCACACATAGGGCTCGGTCAGTATGCCTTCCTGAGTAGGCAGGATTGGATGGTGAAAAGTCAGAGTGTATCCTGCCCCCTCCAGTGGTGTCCCCTCCCCTGTGCTGAGGAAGGGTCTTTGTTCACCCCACATTGCCTCTGGCAGGGTGACAGAACTGGGGGCGGTGGGAGAGAAGCCAGAGAGAGTGGGTGACAAGAATGGCAGAGCAGGAGAGGGAGGGAGGCCCAGCCTGCCCACAGAGGAGGAAAGCCAGCAGGGGGCCCAGGACTGGACCTCGGAGACAGCGGGCACATGTGGCCGGGAGCGCAGGCACCAGGCAGGGCTGCTGCTCTGGGCCCTGGCATCCCCGTGCCAGCTGGATGCAACCGGGTGGGCACGGGCAGGGCCGCCTGCCAGACATGCACACAGAGGCCTTTGAAGAGGTGGCAGCTGGCAGCTCAGTCACTTCTGCTGGCTGGGGCCCTGCCACCCCTCCAGCAACACCTCGCTGGGCACAGGGCTGGGGAAACTCGGGCAGCTGACTAGGACCCTCCTCAAGGAGAGGAGGGAGGAATCAGGCTCATCAGTCCTTGAACCAGCCCTGGGCCTGGTGGTGCCTCCAGCGTCCTGCCCTCTGGCTTGTCCTGGTCACCACTCAATGCCTATACCTGCTGTTAGGACTCTCCTTGGGGCCAGGACAGCCCCCTCTCCCGGGAAGAAACCTGGGAAGTTAAAACCAGGATTACAGTGGGCAGGTATCTATCAGGACAGCTGCCAGGTGGGGAGCTCAAGAAAGTGGGTGCTTCTAGCGGAGTGGGGCTCAGGTCCTTGTGTAGTACGTACCTGGGGCGCAGGGTCCGCCTGGCTGAGGGGCGGGGGCACAACATGGATGGGGGCTACGAGGAGAGGACAGGACTGCCCCTAAGGCCAGTTGGCCTGGCATGGAGTGGGGCGCAAGGGTACGGGAGCATGGGCCAGGCTGTCTCGGGGGCACTGGGGACTTCTCAAACCTGGAAGGGCAGTGTGAGAGGGCGCACAGGCGGAAGCCCAGTGCAGCCCTGGGAGCCCTGAGCCGGGAGATGGGGTTCTGTAAGCTCAGCTCCGCTGACCTGCAGGTGCCTCTCGCTGGACAGCAGCTCTCAGACACAGAGACGAGGACCAGGTTAGGGTCACAGTGCTCCTACAAGCAATACGAGGAGTAGGGGTCCCGGCTTCCAGAACAGGGTGGACGAACAGAAAGGGGTGCAATGGGAGGTGGTCCTTAAGGGGTGGCTCATAAGCGGAACCCCAGGCGCTTCACGCCGTGTTGGGCCGACAGAAAAACACCCGGGTCTGGGGAGGGGGTCTTCGCCTTTAACGCGGCCGGCGGCCGAGACGCGGAGGGGGAGGGGCGGCGCGGCGGCGCATGCGCAGACTAGCTGGCGGCCGGACCGGCCAGCGGCGGCGAGCGCGCAGGAGCCGCTGGGAGCCCAGAGCGCCGCGACCCCGCGCGGGGCTCTGAGCCGGCGGGCCCACCGAGCCCTCAGCCTGCCGGCCGCCGGCCACCGGCCCCTCCAAGCCGGGGTCAAGATGTCCGTGCCGGTGAGTAGCGCCCACCCCCGGGACCCGGCTCCGCTGCCCGGTCCGGACCTAGCCGGCCGCTGCAGGCCGGATGCCCGGGCTCCTGGCGGGGACGCCCCACCTGGGCCTGCACGGGCAGCGGGAGCGCAGGACAGGGCGTCTCCCCGGAGCCCGCCGCTGTGCCGGTGCCCTCGCCTTTTCTCCCAGGAGGGGCGGGGCGGGGCGGGCTGGGGGCCGCGCTGCCCCCCAGGGGCCCCGGGGATGGACGAGAGGGGTCTGTTCTGTCTCCTGGGAACCCCCACCCCGGAACGACAGCCGTGCAGTCCCCAGGGGCCTCGCTAGGAGCGCCAGGCCTGGGGCGCGGTCAGTGCCTGTCCCTGCCGTCCCCCGCCGACAGTGACCAGCTGGGCAGCACGCCCCCCAGTGCGGCTCCCTGTCCCGGGAAGTTTTCCATCGGCCGCTGGGCCCTGCATTCAGACCCAGGCCCCTCTTAACGGGATCAGCCGTGGACACTCTCCGGTGACTCCACTGAATGGCAAGGCTGGACTTGGGCGGTGGCACCACTTGACTTGTGGCCTCTCAGCGTCCTGTCCTGTGGGTGGAGGAGAGTGGTCTTGGCGAACCCCAGTGATCCGACCTCAAAGGCGTGCCCCCGCCCGCTTTGCAGATGGATAGACTGAGGTCACTAGGAGGGACCCACCCTGTCTCTTCTCAAAGGGGCGCCACTGTCGCTACAGCCTCCAGCCATTGTTTCTCTGCAGGGTTAGGGGCTTGATGTCTCCAACACAAGAACACAAGGGCGCAGGAGACCTCCCGGGGCACCTTGGCCCTAATTCTGGGCCTTCCCCCTCCTTGGGGCTGCCTTGCTTGCCTTGAAGCAGACAGTTAAGGCGTCCTTGCAAGCTGACTGGCCTTTTAATTAGCCAGCAGAGAGTGTGTGGAGACCACTGGCTGAGAGATGCTGTGTAAGTGCAAAGCATTGTTATTATGGAATTAAAGATCCCGGCTCTGCCCGCCTACGCAAGCCGTAATGCCGACTTACAGATGGAAAAATTAGAGCTTGCAGACCTGCGGATGGGACGCCCCCCACCCTGCATCTCCCCCCCCCCCAGTCTCTTCTGGTTCCGAGCATAATTGTCTTTAGAAACAAGGCAGCTTATGCCTGCCAATCCCTGCTTTTTTCTCACTCTGCTTTCTTGCAAAGCCAGAAATATCAGGAACTCCCCTGCCATAGTGGGCACTGGTGGCAGGGATCAGGTGGACCAGCTGGGCTGTTGAAAGGCCTGGGTCTCCAGGCCACAGGGGATGGGCTGCAGAGGCTGACGGGAGCAGGACCACATCAGAGCCTGGCTCCTCCAGGCTTTAGGGATTTGAAGGGGATTTGGTTTGGTTGCACACAGGTGTCACAGTGGACTGCAAGGAGAATGTAGGGGTACTCAGATCCCTTGTTCTGAATTGTCCAGGATGGCCTTCTCAGCTCTGTGCCACAGTCACCTCATATAATAAGAGTAGATGTGAGGGCCAGAATCTCTGTGATGGCAGGGACTGCTGTGGGTATCAACAGCTGAGGTCCCCTAATCTAAATTAGATCCCACCCTACCTGCAGCTTCAGCCCTCTGTAATTCTGTTAGGTAGACAGGATGTCACTGTCAGCTCCCCATGTGGGGGGGTAACCTCAGGTCACCTAGTCCTTTCCTGGTACCCTGGCTGGCGTCTTGTGGAATCCACAGGAAGAGTTAAATTTTGTAGCAACCATGAAGCGTGAAGATGTGTTCATGTGCCTGGAGGACCAGTCTTGCACCCCAGAGCTGCCCCGGAACCCACTTGGAGAGGGCCACGAAGGCCCCCTCACGTGTGAGGGCTTGAAGTCCAGCTCATTTGAGCAACTGTTTTGGTTGGGGCCGCCGCAGGCAGGTTGGCTCACAGAAATGACAAGATGCTCCATTTGGAAGGAGACCTTTCGGGAGATGCTGTTGGGGGCTGGGCTAGGCCAGGCCAATCTGGGGGTGACTCTTGAGTATAGGCACTTTAGGTATCAGTGGTCTCCCCCTGCTTGGCCCAAGCTGGATCTGGGACCCAGAGAGGGCAAGACACTGTGTCTTCCTGCCTGCTTCTATTTCCTCTTCCCTATGGTGACATCTGTTTTCCCCTTGTGCCACCTGCCCCAGGCCCCTGGGCTGGCTGGCTACTCCTTAATCTGTCCAGAGGGAGGCCAGTGTCCAGCCCGCAGAGATATTCCTGTGCTGTCTCTTCCAGTCTGTGAAATGGATACAGCATCCACCATGCCTTGTCTCCTGTGTGGTGTGAAGCCCTTTAAGGAGTGTAGTGTCCATCTGAAGGTCCTTTAAGGACTGTGGTGGGCATCTGTGGTTCCTTAAGGAGTATGCTGGATGTCCAAAGCTGGCACCATCTTCAGGGAGGGGCATGTCTTGCCAGAGTGGCATGGTAAGAGACCAGCCTAGGGCAGGCAGCTAGTACGGTAGAATGCAAAGTTTGAAAGGGACTGTCCTACCATGTGGCCACTCTAATTGTGGGGCTGTGGCCTGGAAGCCAGCACTGAGGTCCAAGTTACTGTGGGGCTGCCCCTCTGCCCTGGTGTTCCCAGTGAGGTTTGTGTAACCCCTTGGTGTCCCTGAGAGGCTGGGCAGTGTACCAGGGCTTCTCTGTAGGGTCAGTATGGCCCCATAGGCCTCAGTGCTGGCTGACGGACATCAGTGGCCCGTTCGGCACCTGGTTGCACCTCCTGGTTCACATGTACTAACAAACCTCCTCCCCTACCCCTGCCAGTCCGCTCTGTGCCAGTCCCCTCAGTTAGCTGGTATGCGGTCAGGAAGGTTCGTCCCAGGAGTCACAGCAGCCTGGGAGCCTGGCAGCAGACAGCTGAGGCCTAGCAGGATGGGCTGAGGACGGGACAACAGGAAGTGACAACGTCCAAGTCCAAAGTTCTACTCTGGCCTCAGTTCCAGACTGAGCTTGGGCAGAGCGTCCTGGCACACCCTCTCCTGCCACGGCCTTTGTCCGTACCTGTCCCTCTGTAGGCAGTGACTTCCTGTTCCCCCTCCAATGCTAAGCCAGATGACACTGCTCCAGGAAGTCCTCCCAGACCCCTGTGTGTGACTGTGCATTTATGGGATAGCTCTCAGGCTACCCCACCAGACCAGAGGCGTCTCCAGGATGAGCCTGTGACTAATAGCTCCTCTCTCTGTTTTGTGTCCCCTGCTTGCTGAGAGCGTGGCCTGGGGACACTTCAGACCCCCACAGGTCTGAGGTCACAGCAGCTACCTAAGGGGCTTGCTGGCGCTGGCAGGAGCTCTCAGGAGGCTGCTGTAGGCCTGGAGGGTGTTTGGCGGCTGAAGACAAGGCTCTGGCCTAGACCATGCTGGCTCCGAGGACGTGGCCACCTCGAGCCTCCCTGAGCCCTGGTTTTCTCAGGCTGCCTGCTGACAGCACTTGGGGAGTGGAGCTGGAGAATGTAGTAAGAGGCCAGTAAGTCACAGTGGCCCCTGTTACGTTCATCGTGCTGCAGCGGCCTTGCATGGTGACCTGAAACCTGCCCCAGGCTCCTGCAGGACCTCGCATGGCGATCAGACCTTGTCTGTGTGTCTTACCCAGCGTGCTTTCCAGCTGCTCTGTCTCTAGGATCAGTGTGGTCCCCACTGGTGGGGCCCCAAGGGTGACCCTTCCCACGCTGCCTCCTACCACTTGAACCTTGGTTGGCCAGGTCCTCCTCTATATTAACGGCGACAGTCACAGGCTGCCCTACCACTCACTATAGCCAGATGGTTCCCCTGCTCTGAGCACTCGCAGGAATAGGTCATAGAATTATGAGTGGTGGTCACACAGGAGTGGTCTGGCCAGCCCTCAGGTGCTATCCACAGCAGCAGTAGGGGCCAGAAGAATGGTTGGAAGGTGACTCCCCTATGGTGGGGCCCACTGGGTGAGCCTAGGCTGTGGGCAGCACTGCTGACCTCCATGTGCCCCCAGCATCCTCTGGGCTCCTTTCTCGGTTCTTTCTCTCTCTCCTTTGACTCTGCTTTGTGACGCCAGCTCGCTCACACTGCATCCCAGCCAGCCCTGCAGTTTCCCTGCTTCACCCTTGCTGTATGGTGGGCTTTGTCTTTGTCTTGAAATAGAGCCAGGCCAGGTTCTGGAGACTCAGGCAGAGGTGACAAGGAGGCTGTGTGGCACAGAGCTAAAGTTAATTTCTTCTCTAAGAGGGAATTAGAGGCTAAGGGTCCTTACTTACTATTTGAATGAAAGTTTACAAAGCAAATTAGTTTTAATGCACCCATTCATGCAGTTTGTTTTAAAACCTTGATTACAATATCCACAATATAATCACAGTTGTCCCACTTCTCTGTAATTCTCACTTCTATTAATCCTTCTGTTCTACTCTTTCCCCCCTTCTTGTGTTTTCCTGGAGAAAATGCTGATCTAGTGACCTCCTGGGGAGTTCTAATGGCATAGTCCATAGGGAATTGCTCTGCTTGCCCCAAATCCACCAGCAGCTCTGTGGGAGAAAGGTGGGCAGTCTTCTCCCAGCAATTTACAGCCTCTCAAGCCCCACTGCACGTCAAGCTATGGGTTGATTCCAACTCAGTAGTAATTAGTTGGAGTTTTTGGCCTCATGTAGTTGGTTGTTCTAAGAAGTGAGTGCCCCCTGCTGTTAGTGGTCACCTTACAAGCCTGACTATTGTTTGACTGAATGTTGAGCCCTATATAGAGGTGTGTTTTGTTGCAGCCTCGGAGGGTGACCAAGAGCCATAGTCTCAGGGAGTCTATTAGACTTTATCAAGGGGCTTTTAAGTGAATTTATTATTTAAGTCCCACCAAGCTCCAAGAAAGATTGGAAGCAAGCTATAGTGAAAGGACTTGGAATTTTTTTACCTTTTAAGGAAGAAGGGAAAATGATTCTACAAAACTTGGGTTAAGTAGGCATACCAGCTTAGCTTTAAGCTCCCTGACAGCCAAAGCAAAAAGGGAAACAAGATGTACTTAGAAGTGCAAGGCCTGTTTTGATATTTCTATATGCTATGCCTCTAAAATGAGCCCGTTTAATGACCGAGGTGACCCTAATCCAAGCCATGATGTTTTCAGTTGCTTCGTATGCATCTGTAAGTTGGGCAGTGAATAAAGAAGATGGAAGAAAAATGGATGCCTTTGACTTGGGAAGCCAGTGAAGATTACTGACTATACCATGGACTGCCAAAAGAATGAAGAAATGAGTCTTGAAGGAAGTACAACCAGGATGCTCCTTGGAGGGGAGGATGGTGAGAGTTTGTCTCACACACGTTGGACATATTGCCAGGAGGGGTCAGTCTTTAGAAAAAAACATCGTGCTGGGAAAGGCGGAGGGTCAGAGGAAGAGAGGAGGGTTCTGAAGGACATCGGCTAACGCAGACTGTACCCTGGGCTCAAGCGTATCAGACCATGAGGATGACACAGGACAGGATAGGTCTCTTGCTGTGCATCACCCAACAGCAACGTATGCCAGGTGATCCCCCCCTCTCTTTTCTTGTGCTTTGTCAGTTAGGATTCTTTTATTGAAGCATGCTTCACACCTAGTGAAAGGAGTGTTATGCAGAGCCCTAGGTAACCCTCAGTCAGGTCAAGGGAAGGACATTGCCACAGCCTCCTGTCCTCCCGCGCCACCCCCCCTGGGGAATCCTTATGCTCGTTTCTGTCTGTCTAAACATTAGTAGGTATTCTTTTTAATTTGGCTTCTTTTAGTCAGAAGAATGGTTTTAAGACTTCCCCCCCCATCCATGTTCTTAGTTCTTTTTTTTTAATTGCTAAATAGAGTTCAGTTTTATGACTATACCAACAGGTATTTTATCTGTTCTTCGGCCAGTTCATATAGTTCTTGTTTTTGTATTCTGTGTATCTTTTAAATACTACAGACAAGAGCTCCGGTGGCCCAGTGGTAAGAAGCTTTGCTACAATCCCAAAGGCATGTGGTTCGTGTCCAGGAAAGGATGAGCTATCTTCTCCTGAAAACCTGCCTCTGAAAACCCATTGGCGGGTCAGCTATGGGTTCAGACTCAATGGCAGACAATAACAACAGCAACAGGCTGTCTGTTAAGAGTTGTTGGCCAGACTCTTAATTTCGGGATTCTGTAGAATCTTGTAGACAGTCCATTCACCAGAGCCTTGAGGCATAGCCAGGGAGCTATCTGTGTCTGCATCCTGCTCTAGATACACCTCACCCACCCTGTTCACCTCCCTCCTAGGCAGGTATCTTGTGGTGTTGAGTCATCTGTGTTTTCTGGGAAGAGGCTGGCCTGGGAACTAGGTCTGCTTTTCCTTCCTCTCCCAACCAGGACAGACCCCTTTGTCTCCCCTACTTTGTTCCTAGCTTTTTGCCAAGACACTCCACCCAGCAGATACCCCTGGATGCTCCTGCTTCCACTCTGGAAGCCCTGAGCAGTGGGGTGCCAGTCCCTGCCAGAAGTGGACCGCCCACTACTCAAGAAGGCTAGGGGCAGGAGAGGGACTGCCATGCTCCTGACAGCCATTCCCTAGTCCTCTCCTGCAGCCCCCTGACTCTTCACACCTCCGTACTTGTGCTGTTTTACAAGGTATTATCTCCCGCTATGACTAGGGATGATAGAAGGAGAGTTGATGCCTTTGAGTTATGCTGGAGAATATACCATGGACTGCTAGGAGAACAAACAGATTTACACTGGAGAGGGTGAAAGCAGGCTGCTTCTTAAAGGCAAGAGTTTTGAAGCTCCATCTGACATACTTTGGACATGTTGCAAGGAGGGGCCTGTCCTGGGAGAGGGACATCATGCTTGGGAGGGTGGAGGGACAGCACAGGAGAGGAAGACCCTGGATGAGATGTTTGACTCCGTGACTGGGGTAATGGGAGTTGGTGTATTGGAGAAAATGAGGTTGGCCAAGGATACAGCAGGGTTCAGAGCTGTTGTAGGTAGGGTCGCAGGCGACTCGATGGCACTTAACAATGACAATATGTAATGATGGCTTTACACAGTGACAGCCACAGTGGACTTGGGGATGGTGCAGGATAGATCAAGGTTCAGGGTCACTGTTCATAGAGTTGCTATGAGTTGTAGTTGGTTCAGTGGCACCTAACAATGACAACAACCTGTAATGAGCTTCAGACATTTGTAGATTTCCACATCACTGCTGAAATCAAAGGAATGGCCCTTCCCATCAGGCTTTCTCAGCCTTCTGCGTTCTCATTTATAGACCCTCATTGTCACTGGTGGGATTATACTCACGTCCCCGCTCCCAGCCCCATGAACCCCAGGGCATGTGTGCCCGCACTTGCAGTCCCAAATGGGAGGCATCGCATTATACATGTTTAATGAAAGTCATTAAGCCGCTACCTTGGCTTAACCTAAGGCCCAGGGCCGGGGAGCTAGGACATCGAGGGAAGATTTTGTAGCTCTGGGCTTGCGGAGGACACCTGGGCCCCTCCAGAACGTGTGTCTGTGTTGGAGTGAGGGAAGTGGGGAGGGGTTAGCTGGGCATGGGGCTTAGTGGCATGCTCTTACAGTCACCTGTAATCAGGGTCATAGATGTGCCTGAGCTAGGCCTGTGCAGAGTTCCCAGTGAGACCACCAGCAGTGGGGTACTGGGGTGTGTTGTGCCCTGTGCTGCCTTCTGTGTGTCTGAGGGTAAGGAGCACAGCTGACCGTGGTGGCCACATTTAACCACTACACTGCAGCCAGGAGGCACTGTGCTGGATGATATCCCAGGGACAGGTTGAATCCCTTGTCTTAGCCACTTCTGTCCCTGGAGCTAAACCTGGCAGGGATCGGGACCTGTGTCTCAGGCTCTGGTGGGGTGCCCACCCCACCCCAAGGTGGGAGAGAAAGCGACTTCTGGTTGTTGCCATTGCTGTGTCCACGCCTTCCTGCACCCTTTCACTCACTCTCGGCTCACTTCTGTGACTTGATGGCCCCTTAGCTTGCCGACCCCAGCTTGATGATGGGACCGCCCTCTCGTGCCCCTCTGTAGTATCTTTGGGTGCAGGCACCTCTCCCCACAGAAGGAGGCCAGGGGTGGGAGCAGATGGCATGTGAAGCCACCTCCCTGATGTGCTGGGGCCGGTTGCCATGGGGAGAGACAGAGCAGATGGCCAGGCTGGGGAGGCCCTGACCACACCCGCATCCCTGCCTCCCGGGCTGTCAGCCTGAGCTGGGCAGCCACTGGCAGCCAAGCTTTCTCTCTGGTGACAGGCACTTCTGCCTTTGCCTCCTCCCATCCCAGTCTCTAGCCAGGACTGGTCCCTCCTCTTCTCCTCCCCTGCCTCTGCCCTCAAGCCGTTCTGCAGGCCTGGGATTGATGTGGGGTTCCCCTGCCCTGCACTGCCCTGGGTAAGAGATGGGTAAAGGGCAGTGGGCCCCACCCTTCCCTCACAAGGAGGGAGACTGCCAGCTCCTCCAGGCTGGCTGCTAAGGGTGCCCTCTGCTGGGAGGGGATGACCTCTGCTAGGAGAAGAGTGGCCCTTAGAAGGTGGAGACGTGAAAAAGCCTCTTAAGGTGGGGCAGCACCTGGATGTGGGGCAAGTGCCACTGGGAGCCCCACTCCAGCCATGCCCTACCCACCAAGCCTTGGGCTGCCATGTCAGATACCCCCCTCTGAAGCCAGAGCACGCCTCCCTGCAGATGCCTCTCTGCTTTAATTTTCAAATGAAAGAAGCAATTAAAGTAATTTAAGGAGTTGTATAAACTACTTCTCCAAGAAGTAGTTGGGGGTGGGTTGCAGGGGAGAGCCTGGGTTCTAGCAGGCAGGGGACTGGGCCCTAATTCCAGCCCAGCACCCGCACCTCTGTTTGGTCCTGAGGACAGTTCTAGGGGAGGGGTACTGGAGGAGGTGACAGCTGGACCAAGGACTGCATTCTGCCCAGGAAGGGCTGGAGTGAGGTGTGGGAGGGTATCTGACACTAGGTTATAAGACAGACCTGAGCCCACTGTAATGGACAGACAGACACTGCTTTGTGGTATCTTAGGGAGCATGGATCTGGCAGATAGTGTTCCCCCTCATTCTGGATCACTGCTTTGCTTTCCTGGGAGACATCTGAGTAGCTGGCCAAGGGGCTTGCAGGGAGATCTGAGGCCTGGCAGGGCCCTGCCCTCTCCGAGTCTCTGCGTCCTGTGGTTCCATCCTGGACTCCCAGTGGCAGTGAGACCAGCTGAGCTGATATCGGGTGTGTGGGGTCCCGCACCTTTGCATGCCCCTCCCCCTCAGGGCTCTGAGTAGCCAACACGTGTGACCAGTCCAGCGGGAAGACAGCCACTCCTGGGCCCTCCAGATACATCCATAGTCTCTTCCTGCCTCTGGGGCTGGCAGCACTCACCTCCGGCCTCAGGAAATCCTCTCCTGCCGCCCCTCCCAACGCGGCCATCAGCTGACCCCCAGCTCCCATGCCGCTGGGAGAGCCCAGGCTTCTGAAGGGAAAGGCGCTGTAGGCCTCAGACGGGCAAGCCTCCTGAAGCCTGGCATTTCCTGGCATCGTTTTGGTCCCCATAAGCAGCCATGTTGGGAGCTGCACTGTCTTCCATTGGAGAGGACGTGGCCAAGGATGTGGTCCTTGGAGCTGGGCACTGAGGTCACTCCCACTTATTGCCTATTTTGTTGTTATAAATGCTGTAAGAGACATTGCAGGGTCTACAGCAATAGATAATGTTTCTTTTTATTCAGTGACTCTGTACTGAGAGCTAAGACCCTTGAAAAACCAGAGGCCTTGAGCCAACCTGAACTTTCTCCCCATTTAGGGCCCGCTCTAAGCAGCAGATCCTCCCTTCAGTGGTCATTTCATGAACACACATTCATTGTACACGGGACCACCATGTTCCCTGCACAAACAGCTGCTCCACACCCTGGGGGATTGGGGACATCCATTTCCAGGAGGTACCAGGTGACGCTTGCGGACCAGCTGGGAGGAAATTTGCTCTGGGCAGTGCTCCTGTGCCCTCCTACCACCAGCAGTGCTCTCTCCAGATCCTCCCCTGCTTGGCCTCCCTCCTGCCACCTGGACCTTTCCAGTCACCTCTGTGTGTGTGTGTGTGTGTGTACCTCTCTAGATGTATGTGCTGTGTGTGCATGTGCGGATGTATGTGCCTGTGAGGGTCTGCGTGCACGTGGGAGTGTGTGCTTGTCTGTGCATGTGTGAGTGTGCATGTACAGATGTAAATGTGTGTGTGCATACATGTGTGTACGTGCATGTGCATGCTTGTTGCAAGATCCATGAGTACAGCAGTGCACACTGAACTGACCCACTCACCCCAGCCCCCAAACAGGCATGGCCTCTGCTTGGTCCCACTGGCCTGTACTTCCCAGCAGGGTCACCTCTGTGGACCCACCCAGTCAGCCAGTGCTTCTGCACCTCCAGGCCCAGGAGGCCTGCCTTTCAAAGGGGCATGGTGCTAGGCTCTTTCAAGCCCCTCCCCCCCTTCTGGGCCTGGTTTTGTTTGGAGATGTGACTGGGTGTCAAATGTCTGCCCTTTTAGGCTCTTGATGGGGCGTTTGCCCTCAGCCTGGTGTTCCCCTGCCCTGATTCCCTTCTGAATATACTACATAGGTATAGATGTATATAGAAGTCAGAGGTGGTCCTTAGCCTGTAAGATATACTGCCCCTTCTTTCTGGCTGCCAGTTCTGTCCTTTCTGTGACGGGGTAGGGAGAAGGGTCAGTACACTGGGCATTAACTTTTTCATTTGTAAAATGAAACTAATTGTGGAGCCTGCCTGGCAGGACTGCTATGGGCATGAAATGGGCACAAAATGGGTAGTAGGCCCTTGACACGGAGCTGAGTACAGTCAGTGCAGTAGAGGGCACGACCAGGTGCTATCCTTGACAGAAGATCCCAGGTACCAGATAGGAAGGAGTTGAGAGGTGCAATGGGGAGGTTCTGCTCCCCCAAAAACCTTCCTGTTGAGTGCCCCTCCCCCATCCTCTGACCTAGGAAGCATTCCTCTGCCCCCCCAGCCCCCCCCCACATAGTGGGGCGCAGACCCTGGGGCCTTGTTTCCCAAGCGGAAATGCCATTCTAGGAGGCATGGCTTGGGGGGGGGGGCACTGTTTAAGTGGAAATGGAGCAGATTTTTGAGATGCCTTTGCCTGAGCCTGGCTCCCCTCCCCCGCCTGCCTGCCTGCCGGCTCAGGAAATCAGTCCCACCCCCAGGGCTGCTTTAATCCCACCGCAGAGATGAAGAGGGTCTCCCTTTTCTCAGATCTGATCCTATCTGGCCAGCTCTCTGCACCCCTGTGCTGTGGCTAGTGAGGTTGGGGTGAGCCCTCTTGAAGTCTACCCGGTAGACACAAAGGGAGCTGGACTGGGCCAGAGAGGAGTCCCTCCTACCCCCACCAGACAGCCCCCAGTTTGGGGTCCAGCTAGCTGAGGAGTCAGTGCTAGCCCTTGGTGTCTACCTGGTATGGGGGCACAGCTTTGGGAGACCAGCAGAAAGGGATACCCCACGGAGTGTGGACCACAGGGCTGGCCCTGCACGGGGTCCTCCTTTCTTAGATAACAGGATCACATTGTCTATGTCTGCTGGACCTGGTCACTCAGTCCTTGCTGTCAGCTTTATTACAGGGTTTGTCTAGGAAATAGAGATGTTCAGGGTCGCCATCCTGTTGTCCTGGAGAGAAAGGGGCCCAAGAATCTGGTTTGTAACGAGTCCTTCAGGGGCTGTGACCAGTCAGGCGTGGGCAGCCTCAGTCCAGTGTGTCTTTTCCCCAGAGAAAGCTGAGTTAGCACACCTGAACAAGGGCTGAGTCTGCAAGCCAAGGTGTTGGGAGTGGAGCTGTGGGACCACCTCGGACTTGTGTACTTTGTAGGCCATGCCTGAGGGTTCTTTTGGTCTGCCAGCTGGTGTCCCCACCTCTGTGAGTGGCCATGTCAGATACTCCAGGGATCCCAGAGACTGTACCTAGGCATGGAACTGTTGGTCTTTGAAGCAAGTTCCTTTTCGATCTCCTTGCACACATTTCTGGGAGGCCATTTGATTCGGAGGACAAGGTGGAGAGTGGTGTTCTTGGCTTGACTGGGGCTCTGCAGAGTGGGCCACAGTGCAGAGCTGCGCTGGCCAAGCCGCCGACCTCCCGTGAGCCTTCCACAGGGTGGAGCTGATCAGTCAGTAGTGGTCTTTATTAGTTTTCTGCAGACTTAGGTGCGCTCCCCCTCACTGTATGCTGTACATACATGCTGAGTCGGACTACTTTGGCAAGGGTTCAAAAAGGTGTCCTGCACTTCAGGGGCAGAGGGCAATCCAGGCCGTCTTCCCAGAAGAGGAGGCATTTGCCCAGGCCTTGGAGGAGCACGCTCCGGTGGGCGATGGAGGGCGGGACGCACTCTGAGGCGCGTGGGGGACCGCGAGGAGGGCGGGCACACCTTGGTGGAGGACAGGACTGCCGGCTGGGCCGGGCGTGCGAGCCGGTGGGAGCCGAGGCCTGCCTCCTGGGGGACAGTCCCACTGGGTCAGCGCGTGTCCTCGCGCCTGCGCTCGCCCGCGCCTCGCTCGGGGGCTCATTTGCATGAGGAGCCGCAGCAGCCAATGGGCGCGCAGCCGGGCATGCCGGGAGCCCATGGCGGGCGGAGCGAGGTGAGACCCCGCTGGGCAGCGGTGGCAGCGCCAGTGTCTGGTGTGTCGGCTGAGGCAGCATCAGGGACGGGGTCTCCTGTCTCAGAATCGGCCGGACTCCGAGCCCCAAGGACAAACGGCACCGGCAGCTGGGCGTGCGGCCCTTTGGGGAGCGGGGCCCCCAGCCGGCAGGACACGATGAACTACCTGGTGAGCGAGCAGACGCCCCCCCTGTGCCCCGGGGGAAGGGGGCAGGATCTGCCTGCTGGAGTCCCAGATCACAGTCCGTGTTCTCGGCTTTCCAGAGACCAAACCGCCGGCGCCTGGCCGGTCCGGGTGGGAAGGGGTTAAACGAGTGTCATTTCCTGCCGGACTTGTGGGTCCTGGGAACCGCCAGGCACTGGAAGCTGCGGAGGTGGGCTGGGATCTGAGGTCCTGGGACCCCGCCCCCGTTGACCAGGGTGTCCGCGGGCCAGGACCTGGCGAAGCCGGGACCCCGCGCCTTGCGGCTGAGTTAGCGGGCTGGGCGCGGGGCCGTGGGCCGGCAGGAAAGTTCCTGGATCCGGGAAAGTTCCTGGCGAGAGGCCCGGTCTCCCCCTGCCGGCTGCCGGGCCGGGTGACCTTGGGCCTGCGCACCCTGCCGCCTGGCCTCAGTTTCCTCTGCCACGAGAGAGGAGGCAGGGGTCCCTGAGGTCCTGACCATCCTAGACATGGTGGTCCGACTGTCCATCCATCAGTCTGTTCAGGGGTGGGTGAGGGGCAGAGTTGGGGGCCGGCGTTGCGGCCACTGCACCCTCCCTGCCGGTTAATGATTCACTCCCTCTGGGCTGCTTGTTCTGGATTCTAGGAGCGGGGCGGGAGCTGGCTTTACCTGCTGTGGATGTAAAACCATGGTGGAAGGGCCCCAGGACCTGGCTTCTGTAATGTTGACTTGGGGGCTTTTGGGTCCACAGTTAGGGGATCGCTGGGACCTGCAGCCAGCTAAGTTCATTTTTCTTCTGCAGCCCAGGGTACAGGGACTTGTGAGGGGCTCCGGAAAGCTGAGATTTTCTAAGATCTGGGAGTGGGTGGGTGAGGAGCTGAGACGGGACCTTATTCAGGGTTGGGGTCTTGATTCCCACACAGAGGTCACTGGCCTCTTTAAGGGATGTCTGAGCACTTGAGGTCTTGCCTTCCCTCCAAGGAGAAAAAGTGAGAACTGGGAGATAGCCCCAGGCTCTGGCTCTGGCCACCTTCATAGAATGACGGGTCTGTTTCTTCTCCGTCTGGTGGATAGGTGCCCCAAGAGATGAGCTGCTCTCCTGGAGTGGACCACGCCCCTTTTTCCTTTTCCTCTAGAGAGCTGGGAGGTGGAGTGCTTAGGGACACTCAGTTCCTACCCCCAGGGCAAGCCTAGAAGAGCAGGTGTGGGATTCCCAGGAGGCCCTGGCCCAGGTAGAGCCTGCAGGGAAAAGAATCCCTGCGGACAAGCTGTTGGCACAATCTCCTGGCACTGCCACCCGCCACCACTCAGCCTGGTAGAGGAGGGAGCCCAGGAGGAGCTGATGCCAGTCCAGTTAGCCCCAGTTTCTCCAGGAGTCACCACAGGGCTGTGGGTGGGAGGAGCGGATGCTCTGGTCACTGCTGTTTGTACTGAGCAGCAGTCCAGTACTATCTCGTTCAAGGTGGAAGCATGGGCAATGCCACCAGGGCATCCTGAGCCCTGGAGCAACAGGACCAGTCTTTGCCGAACCAGGTCTGGAGCCCAGTGTTGTGGCGCAGCCCCTTGTGCTGCCCCAGTGCCTGGGTCAGGAGCTCAGATCCTAGGGGGAGGCTGTGCTGCAGGGGGGCTGGGAACTGTAGGGTTCATCAGATTCCACATGCGAGTGCGCATACAGTATCCACTGTCCTTTAAGGAAATCCTGCCCCTTGAAGCATCCTCTGCAGACCCTACTCCTCTGCACAAGCATACAGGATATCTAGACCACCAGGACCAGGCCAGGTACACCTCTGGGTATTTAGGGCCCAAGTGAGGGGCTGCAGAGTTGTCTGTCTTGGAGAAGTGTGGCTCTGCTCCTGGTTGCCCCTGTTTCTGGCCCGCTGAGCCCCGAAGAGGAACCTAACATCACTTTTGTGTTCCTGCTCTCTTGCCCTCCCACGAATAGGTTGAAGGGTCCTGGCCTAGGATGAGAGGATTGTAGAGGACAGGATCCCAACATCTCTAATCCTCTCCCCAAAGTAAGGAGTTCAGTACTTTATTTGAACCCGAGGGCCTACTTTTTTGTGACACCGTATCACCACCCCACTCCCCTCAGCAGGCGCTACAGCTTCAAGGTGTCTTTTAGAACAGGTATTGATGGTGAAACCAAAGCCCTTCAAGGAGGGATTCCCTGTGGACTGACCTCCTGCCCCTGATGAGGACTGAGTTGGGTGCATTGGAGGAGGAACATCTATTCTAGGAGGTGCTGTCCCTGAAATAATGGGTCTGTCTCGTGATGAGCCTTCTGCCCAGAGGCCAGATGACCAGGTGATTCTGAGTCAGTCAACTCAGGAGGGCACCTTGTAGTCCTGACACTGGACCCATCTCGGTCCTAGAGGCCATGGTGAGGCCAGAGAAGAGCGGAAAGGCAGAGACCCCTCACTCACCTCACGAATTCCTTGGTACTGTGACTTGTGTCCCACCTGCCCCAACCTGTCCTGACTCCATATCCTGCAGGAGGGCCCTCCTGCCTGCCCCTGCCCCCCTCTTCAGGCCACCTCTTCTCTTCCCAGCCTTCTGAGGACAGAGCTTGGATGCTTATAGGGTTGGGGGTGGGGACATGCTTCTGGTCCCAAGAGCTGGCCCTGAACACAAAGGCATCTCCTATTGCCACTGCAGCCAAGGCCAGACCACGCCTGTGCTACGGTGGGGGTGCCTGGCAGTGACCACCCACAGGTGGCTTTTGACTGCTCGCTCAGCAGGACTTTCCTCTGGTATGGGAAGTTGGCAGGGGGCTCAGGCCCACATGATGCCTTTGTCTCTCTTCTGACCTCCTGGGCACTCCTGAGCCAGGTAGAGCAGGGAGGATCCTGGGCAGCCCTGAGGTCCTGCCAGCCCAGCAGCATCTGTATAAGCCCGTGTCTGGACCCCTCTGTTGTCCTTAGGAAGGTGGAGTTTCTAAGGAGTGTCTCTGTGACGGGCTGGTCCTGGGTCAGGCCCAGAGTGGGCAAGTGTTCGGTGTCTGGGGAGAGAGATTATCCCTCATAGCCCTTCTGGAAGCAGGAGGGTGGAACAGGCAGGATCTTAGTCCACTCTGGCCGAGTGGCAAGTGACAGGTTACAGTTCAGAATCAAGAATGGCTCAGGATACAGTTGTTTGTGCTGGAAGCTTTTCAGCTGTGCCCACTGACCTCTCCCTGGCCCTCGGCCTCTTAGCTGCACCAGTAGGTGCCCCAGGTGGTCTCACTCCACCAGCATGCCTCCTTCCTGACAACACTCAGCTTTTTCGCCCTACAGACCCGGAGGCTGGTGCCCTGGTTCTGCCTGCCTTGCTCTCGTCTCGTCATCTTGCATCCTCTCTTGGATCTAACAGCCTCTCGGCACAGGGCTCCCTAGGTGTAAAAGAAAGACATGCTCCCGATTCTGTGGGTGGCAGTGAGGCTCCCCCTTTCCATCTCTGGGATGGCTTCTATTAAGGCAAAATAGGCCGATCCCCTTGTTTTGGTTTCATGCACCTGGTTTGCATGGTCCCACCCATACAGGGGTGCCATGTACTTTATTTGCATTATCCACAAGCTGTCTGATCCCCCCAGTTAGCCACAATCACCTTATTTGTGTTGTTCCACCCAATATTAGGTGGAAGTTGCAAAATCACAGGGAACAGCCATATAAAAGCGATCCGTCCCGCCACAGGCCCGGACTGTGAGCTGGCACGCTTGTTGCATCTCCGTCCACTCACTGCTGGGGGCTCTTTGGGACAAGCAAACAAAATAATCCCAGAAATAAATTTGGCCCATGTTGAGATGGTTCTGGGCATAAAGGGAGCCAGTGTTTGCTGAGCGGCTGCTGGGTGTGTGTGGTTTTGTATTTTTGGTTCTGTGCTCAGGCTAGGAGTGTGTGTGGATGTGAGTGGCTACGTATAGGGTACATGTATGTATGGGTGCGTGGGTGTGACTCTGTGTGTGTGTGTGTGTGTGTGTGTGTGTGTGTGTGTGTGTGTTGGAGTGGGGACCAGAGGGGTGCAGAAAGTCTGTGAAACGTCACCTCCTGACTCCCATGAGCCTGCACGTCGGCCCAGGGTTCCCCGGCTCCACTTCGTTACATGGCACCAGCTCTGCTTCTGCTCCTTCCTGGGCTCTGGGCTCTGGGCGAGGGACCTGTGCTGAGCCTCAGTTTCTCCAACTGTAAGGTGGACATGTTCATAGTGTCTGCTGGGTTGGGTGGGAGAGTCTGGGTGCTGTGACTCGATTACTCAAGTCGCTGCTGCCCATCTCCAGGCCGGGATTCCAAGTTCCCACCTTGAGAAGATGTTGGCCAGGTGGATGCCTGGCCGGGGGATCCTTGAAATGTCTGTGATATCTCCCAGGTTGGCCTGGGCGAGCGCTGAGTGGGCCTGCGGGTGCTTAGAGGCCTGGGGGTGCTTACCATGAGGGCACCCAGAGATGGCTCCTTGGCGAGGAGGCCTCGTGCCTCTCCTCACTGGAGAAGAACCCCTGGAGCCAGAGTTTGGGGATACCAGTGCTTCTCCAGGGGTCCAGGGCTCTCCTGCAGCTGGCAGGCGCGGCAGAGGCCTGAATACCCCTCAGACAGCTGGGGCTCCCCCCAGACACGTGCCTGCCTGTGGCCACGGCCCCAGCTGCCCGGGCTGAGGGCCTGCCGGGCCGGGTGGGTCTGGCGCCCAGACGGGCCCCCAGGACACAATGAGGGCCATTCTCAGAGACAGGCAGGGCCTGTGGGGCAGCCCTGTTGGCTCCAGCGGACAACAACCAGGATGTTGTTCCCAGCAAGCTGCCTGGTGGGGCTGCTGCCTGGCCTGTGTTGGCATCAGGGCGGGGGCTCCCCTCTGCCCCTCTTGGTGGGACCCTCTGAGTGGGGCAGGCCCCCAGGAACATCCCCTTTCCCACTCAGGGCTCCACCTTAGCTCGTTCTGTGCCCTCACAGTGAACCCACTCAGCATTGGCTAAACGTGTGTCCTGTGCCAGGCTAGGGTTGTACTAAGGAGAACAGGGGGGCACCCCGGGTCAGGGTGGGATGTGAGCCGGGAAGCATCACGCTGTATGGTGAGACCTGCCAGGTGCAGGTGAGGGAGGAGAATCACCCAGGTGGTTGACACCTTCTCCAAGAGGTCACAGTGGCACCACTGGTCCAGCTTAGCACCTGGAGCCCAGCCACCTCTTCCAGGTGGTCCCAGTCATCTTCCATGTCCAGGTCCTGGGAGTTCTGGGGGAGCATGGGTACAGACTCACTCTGCTGTGAGACGCCTCTACCTGGCTGGTGTTGGTGACCTCTCCCTGTGTCAGTGGACCCTGCCTGCATCTCCAGGGCCCCTGTCCCCCTCCTGCAGCCTCCTCTTTCTCTTTCATGGCTGACCAGTTCTCAGACCTCATGAGTCACCTGTGAGGTCACCTCTGCGCACTGTGGCCCTGTCCCACTTGGTCTTTGCCCCACACCCCACTGTCTCTGTCACACTGTTTGGTGTCTGTCTTGCAGGGACCTGTCCATCTCAGTCTGTACCATTTCTGGGGACAGCAGGACCTGGGTGACTCTTGGTAGACGGAAGTCCAGGCCTGCTAGAGTCCGTGTCTCCTCTAAGAGGATCTGGGCTCCCAGAGCGTCTGGGGGACTTGGCCTGGGTCCCAGAGCCGTGGGACGGGGGCTGGTCCAGACCTGGCTCACTGCTGCCCAGTGACTAGGAGAGAGCAGGAAGGAGAATCGTGTCCTTGGAGAGCCGCCGGTGAGGCAGAGGCCCAGGGGGAGGCAGAGGCCCAGGGGGCGGCGCGTGGCCAGCTGGAGTGCTAGGCGGGGGACAGCAGCCAGAGGTGCCCAGGACTCAGGGTGGGGAGAGACTGCCTGCAGGCTCTGGGCGGGGCACACCAGCTGACGCAGTTAGAGGAGCTCCTGGTGCCAGGCCCCGGTGCCACGTGCTAAGCCGGCGAGGTGGTGTCCAGCCCAGCTCTGGCAACCCCACCTTGACAGTCACAGCCTCCCTGAGCAGCTGGCTCAGGAATGAGCTCATGTCACAGAGGCAGGTAGGGACCCGGACCTGGAGCCTCGCCTGGGTCCAGGTGGACCTCCCTCCTCCCCGGATCTGTCCTCCAGCCTCCGTGCCCTGGGCCCTGTGGCCTGCCAGCCTTCCCTGGATGGCCTCCTCAAGGCATGCCTGTGCCCTGCGATCCCCTCCGTCAGTGCCTCTGACCCCTCTGACTCGTCTGCAGGGGAATTTTCCTCTGACTCACCGTGCTGGCACTTCCTGTGGTCACCAGGGCAGGGCTGGGGGACCCAGCGGCTCTGGGGTCACTGGGGGAGGGTGGGCTGCTACCCCACCCCCTGATGGGATGTTCCCAGCGGCAGGCTGCAGACCATATTTGGGAACTTGGTATTTATTGCCAGCAGCCTCAGTTTGGGGGCTGGGACTTGGGGGACTGGGGCAGCCCCTGCCCAGCCGGGTTCTGGCCTCCCGGCTGCTACCTCTGCCCATCTTGGCTCAGGCCCCAGGAATCTGTACATGTTTTCTTCTTCAGGATCTGAGATGCCTTTTTCTGATTCAAAGTGAGAAATAGTCATTAAACACAAATTGAGGTATTCTGAATAACAGGAAGAGCGAGTAGTCCCTGTCGTCTTGCTGAGGGCCCTTCATTCCCGTCCTTGGTGGTGTGTGCACAGCCAGCTCTGTCCTTGTTGTTGGGGTGTCTGTGGTGTGGGGGCATTGGGAGGGGCTGGAGGCCCTGTGGAATCCAGGTCCCTAGTCTTCATGCCGCTTCCAGCACGTCCAGTGCTGCTGTTCTGTCCTGCCTCATTGTCCTCTGGATGGCAGTGAGATGCTGGCGGTGCCCTCTCCTGCCTGCTGCCCAGGAGGAGGTGTGACCCTTCCCACCTGGAATTCTAACTCCTGATGACTGCCAGGAGATGGATCCCAGAGGAGCAGCCCCAAGGGGTGGACACAGCCAGTGGGCAGCAGAGCCCAGATCCCATTTCCAAGCCAGGGGTCCCACACGGGGTGAAGAGGGTAGGAGCCCTGAAAGGGAAACCCCTCTGGAGCCTGCCCTGCTGTCCTGGGCACCAGTACCCCTGCCTTCCTCATTCCTGCCCTCTGCTGGAGGCTGGTGACGGGAGTGTGCTAGACTTCTGTGACCATCTGGGCCTGAGCCAGGCACCTGGCACGGGGGGGGGGGGGGGGTGTGTGTGTGTGCACGCACGTGCGCGGTGTGTGTGCCTGGAGCAGGGGCGAGCACTGGGCAGGAGGGAGACGCACACTGCTCCACTAGAGGGAACGTCTCCACTCTGCCCGCCTCGCCCTTTGCCAGCTGTTCCACTCTGAGGCCCTGGTCCAAGGAGTGTGTGCTGACAGAGCTGAGGTCCAGGCAGCAACCCCCCACCTTGGGAAAGATGTGAAAGTGATTTGAGTGTCAGCCTCAAGGGCCATTGTCAGCCTAGACGGGAACCCCTACCTGTTTATTTTTCCTGTTTATTCTTTGTGCCCTACCTTACCCATTTGGTACTCCAACCCTATTTGTCATGTGTTACGAAACTGTCCTAGAAGGAGAGTTTTTGGTAAATTTGCCTTCATGACACTCAGCGGGAGTCTGATCTGAGATTTGCATCCCGCTTTAGTTGAGAACAGCCCCTGTGGTAAGTGTCCCATCACCTTCACCTGCTCTGGGCCCTGGAGGACCTCGGGCTGGGAGGAGTAGGCACCTGGGTCAAATGTGTGGTCAGGCTTGTGGGTGCCCTGCCAGTACCACTCCGGTGCCACCACCCCACACAGCAGCACAGATGCTGGTGCTGACCTCATGTTCACGAGGCCTTGTGGCCAGTCCTCTTTCTTTTCTTTTTTTTTTTAATTTAATGAAAGTTTACAGAGACTTTGGATTTCCATTTTTTCATTGTTGCACTTTTCTCCCTGCCCATCCCTCCCCTCCAGTTCGTTCTTCTCTTTGAAAAGTAAAAGAAAAACTCTTTCATGGCTACATAATCCCTCCCCCCAAGTCCACTCCAGTGTGCAGCCTTCCTTCTGGACTCCAGTCAAGATAGTAATACTTAATCACATATCCCTTTTAAACAGTTCTCTCCCTCATCTGTTTCAATGCAGTATACATAATTTATCCCATCTTTCTCAGTCTCCTTCCCAACCCCGATGTCAGTCCTCTTTTACAGCATTGGCACTATGCAGTATTTGTCTTTTTGTAACTGAAATACTTCACTCAGCTTATTGTTCTCCAGGGTCACCCATTTTGTCTAATAATTCATGAGTTCCTTGTTTTTCAATGCAGCGTAGTATTCCATTGTGTGAATATACCAGAGCTTCTCTATCCACTCGTTTGTTGATGGGCACTTAGGTTGTTTCCAACTCTTTGCTATTGTGAACAAAGCTGCGATCGGCATGGGTGTGCATATATCTGCTTAGGTGTCAGTTATGGTCTCTTTCCCAGTAGTGGAATTGCTGGGTCAAATGGTATTTCTGTTTGCAACTTTTTGAGAAAGCGCCATACAGCCTTCCACAGTGGTTGCACCATTTTACACTCCCACCTACAGTGAGCAAGGGTTCCAGTTTCTCCTCAGCCTCACCAGCTGGTCTCCTTTCTGACCCATGGATGTGCCCCAGGATTCCGGATCATTGCTGTCTTGTCCTTTGTGACCTGCTGCTTGTCTGTCAGCTTCCCTGTCCCACGTCCAGGGGTGTCAGACCCGTCATCTCTGTTGCTGATGTTTTCGCATTTGGGCTTTGGGGTTTTATTTCATACTCTCTCCATGCCTCTAGTTAGCATTTTCCCTACAACTTTTCCCTTCATTGCTTCTACAGCTTTCCACACTCAAGCCTTGGGCTGCCCTCAGTTGATGATGGGGGTTGTCCTCTGCAGTTGTCCCAGCCCCGTGAAGAGGAGCCACTATTCTGTCCCGACACCAGCCTGTTTTGCTGGAGTGCCTTGTCCTCTGTGGCCCTCTGCTTTCATACACCATGCTTATTTGTCATCCCCAGCTCCTCCATTTCTTTCTAGAGGTACAACCTTACCAAAATCTTCAAACCCTGCTGGCGTTAAAGCAATTATAGCAAGTTGTGTAAGTAAATTAGGGTGAACTGTCTTTGGAGTTAAGTCATCCTCCATGAACATAGTACAATTCCTCACTGATCAAGCTTCCTCCCTGAACACTGCCGAGTTTCTTGCTGGCTGTGGGCCCTCGCGATGCCTTGGAGCCCTTGTCTCTGGGTGACTTCTCATCTGTCTGTGATATTTCTTGTCTATTCATCTTGTGTGTTGGGTTTTCTGTGTAAGCATTCATCTGGTCTGCAGACGACAGCCACTGTGACCTGTCCTGTCTGTCCTCTTGTTTTCATGCCCCATCTCTGTCTGTCATTTTCTTCTTCTGGCTAATCACACTGGTCAGGGCGGTGGAACTGTGGACTGTTAACAGGATCTGTCCTGATGTCTTTTCAACCTTAAAGGAAAGGTATTTGACACTTCTCTGTTCAAGTCTGAATTTTCGGAGGGTGGACTTGATCGAGTGAGGGAAGTGCCACTCCTCTCCCTCCTGCAGCACTTTTGCCAGGGGCTTTTCTTGCATCTCGGGCATTTGTCTGCTTCCCTGCCAGCGTGGTGTGCAGGCCTCACTACTGCTGCTCCTGATGCAGGTCTAGGCTGGGTGTGCCTGGGGAGACGTTTCTGAGATCACCTAGAGGGCCCTGCTGGAGGTGAGGACCAAGGTGCAGGGGCTGTGCCAAGACCACACATCTCTGTCCAGTGAGCAGCAGCGGGCAGAGCCCTCAAGTCCAAGTGCACATGCTCCTGTCTTCATGATGCCTTTGTCTTTTCTCCCCAGAATGTGCTGGCCAAAGCCCTCTATGACAATGTGGCCGAATCCCCAGACAAGCTGTCCTTCCGCAAGGGTGACATCATGACGGTGCTGGAGCGGGACACGCAGGGCCTAGATGGCGCTCCTGTCTTCATGATGCCTTTGTCTTTTCTCCCCAGAATGTGCTGGCCAAAGCCCTCTATGACAATGTGGCCGAATCCCCAGACGAGCTGTCCTTCCGCAAGGGTGACATCATGACGGTGCTGGAGCGGGACACGCAGGGCCTAGATGGCTGGTGGCTCTGCTCCCTGCATGGACGCCAGGGCATTGTGCCTGGAAACCGCCTCAAGATCCTGGTGGGCATGCATGACAAGAAGCCAGCGGGCCCTGGCCCCGGCCTGCCATCCTCCCCCGCCCAGCCTGGCCTCCATGCCTCCTCAGCGCCCCCAGCCTCACAGTATACCCCCATGCTCCCTGCCACGTACCAGCCCCCAGCTGACAACGTCTACCTGGTGCCCACTCCGGGCAAGGCCCAGCATGGCCTATACCAAGCCTCGGGGACAAGTTCACAGTTCCAGTCACCCCCGTCCAAGCAGACGTCCACATTTTCAAAGCAAACGCCCCATCACTCGTTCCCCAGCTCGACTCCAGACCTTTACCAAGTGCCCCCCGGGCCTGGCAGCCCAGCCCAGGACATTTACCAAGTACCTCCTTCAGCTGGAATGGGGCATGACATCTACCAGGTACCCCCGTCCATGGATACGCGTAACTGGGAGGGTGCAAAGCCACCTGCAAAGGTAAGGTCACATGACAGCAGTGTGATATGTTCTGGGTGGGCCAGTGAGACCAGGCCAGCAGACGAGGGCAGATCCTCAAGGCACCTGGGGGCCCAATACCAGGCAGATTGGTTCTAAGCTCTGGAGGGTTTTGTGTGGGAGTAATCTGCCCAAGTCTGAATCATAGTAAAAATGTTCTACCCGTAGAATGGAGAATGTGACGGCGGGTAGGGAGAGCCCAATACAAGGACAGGTTGGGCCACACTTGAAGGAGAGAAATCAAATATGGCAGGCAGCTTATCAGAAAACAAAGTTTGGAGATTAGCAGTCTAGTATTGACATAGCACCTGTGTCCTTTTAGTCCAGGATGGCTGCCTGAGCTCTAGCCATCACTTCTGCTATCTGGCCAGCAGGAAAAGGAAGATGTTTCCCGAAAGTTGCATATGATGCCTCTTGTAACTTGTTGGCCCTCTCAGCTGCGAGGGAATCTGAGAGATGGAGTTTTCTTCATTTTGGTGGTGTGAGTGAAAGTTTGCTAAACACTTTAGTTTTCCATTAGATGATTTACATGAGTGTTGTTTTATAACAGTGCCACATAACCACACTCAACCTGCTTCCTCCCTGGGTTCTCATTCCCACCGTCCATCCTTCCTGCCCCTTCCTGTCTTCTGAGGCTTGTTTTAGGGTAAATGCTGTACTTTTGACCCTACTTAGTTGATTGTTCTAAAGACTTTCTCAGGAGTGTAAATACATGTTACAGGCCTGTCTGGCTGCAAGGTGATTGCCAAGAGTGGGTTCACTTCAAGGTTTGGGGGGTATCTTGGGCCATCCTCTCAAGGGTTCTAGAAATAATCCTGTTCCCAGTAGCCATAGAATCCTAGTGGGCCCTCATTAATTGCTCTCTCCAGTGGTCATGCAGGCTTGGGGCCTTTGAAGGAGTGTGTGCCCCAAGAGCTAGGGGTTCCCCATCAGTGCTCCGGGTTTTCACATCAGCCCCTTGAGTGGGATTAAGCACATCTTCACAGCCCCAGCTCCACAGGCTCCCAGTCCTTATTTACTTCAGGACTCAGGTGGGCTGGCGAGGACCTGCAGAATGGTCCAGGTAACTTCTGGGCCATAGAGTGCATGCCCCTGTGGAACTGTCAAGAAGGGCTGCCTTTAAAGACTGGGCTGTTGTCGACCAGATGCCAGGTCTGGGATGAGCTCCGGGCTCTGAGTCCAGCAGTGTCTGTGCCCCATGGCCCCCAGCCCCAAGTCCCTCTTGCTCTAGGAGGTGAGGACTAGGCCTGCCCCCTGGCTCCTCTGGGATGAGTGAGGGCATCCTTTGCTCACCTTGGCCCATCTTCCCTTGTCCATGTCCCTTTGAGATGAGACTAGGGAGCAGAGTTTCTGGAGGGCCAGGGTAGAGGAGGTGTCCCATGGACTCTGAGGGCAAAGTGTTGCACCAGCTCTCCCTGCCCCCTCCAAGCCTGCCCTCCCCTTACAGCTGCTCCCAAGAAGTCCCCATGCTCAACTCATTGACACTCCAGGCCCCTCACTTGTCAAGGGCCTGGGTAGCATGGCAGCCAGCTCCTGGGAGAAGCTGTTCAGGCTTGGTTGGGACCCACTACCAGGGCCCTAGGCCATATCCAGTCTGGACTCATCGTTGTCTGGGAACACAGCAGAGTGGCCAACAGGACAGTGGACACTGAACCCCTGTCCTCTTGGATCTCTCCAAGGCCAGAGGTGGAAGCCTCACTTGTGCCAACCAGTGCCACCCACTCCTGCCCACAGCCTGACATTCTTGGAGCACCCAGGAGACCTGGCCAGTGGTCACTATGGGCTCAGGACAGGACCATGTGGACTCTGATCCCCAAGCCTGATGGCCTGTGGGACTGCAGGCTCCCACATCCTGCCCTGAGTTCTTCAGCCACCAGGCCAGAGAGGGACACGGCTGGGCAGTCCAAAGAAGGAAGGAACAAGCCCTGGCCAGGGGCAGAGGGGTGCGGCGCCTGGCCAGGAGCCTTGGGCAGACCTCACCTCTCTTCACACACACCCCTCCCTTCTTTGCACACCTCCTCGTAGCAGACCCTGCAGACTTCCACATAGTGGATGGTGAGAGCCAGCCTCTGGATCAGAGGGCAGCAGCGATGCCCCCACTGCACCACTGCAGCCTGGAGCCTGTGTTTTGACAGCTGTTTCTGCCACCTTACTGCAGGAGGGGGCTTCACCTGGGGACACCCCTGGCTGAGCTCGGACCCCAGGGGGAGCTGCCAAGGGCCCGAGTCCCTAAAGGCCCAGGCTGGTGGGAAAGCCGGCCCAGGACGGACAGTGGATCTGGGTCTGGGGCCTGATTGTCCCGTCCTGAGACAACCCTGGCCCAGGCCAGCCTTGATCAAGATAAATTTAAGATTCTAACAGTGATGCTCATTACAGCACGTGTAGTTTCTGAGGAGGCCCAGAGAGGAGAGTCCCTGATTGAGAGAGTCACTGCGAAGAGCTGGCGTATTTTGTCTGGCATCTTCTCTGTTTCTCTAGCTCATGTACTTTTGCATCTTGCTGCTGTAAACCCGACAGGATTCCCCCAGCCTGACAGCGACGCCTCTGTCCCTGGTTTTGCTGTGTGGCCCGCCCCCTGGTGGTGGCACGCATGGTTCCCGGTGGCCCGTGTCTTTGTTAGGAGCCCGTGATGGTAAACTTGTTGTTGTTGTTGTATACTTTTGAGTTGGAACCGACCCATAGCTAACCCCCCAGTGGGTTTTTTGAGGCAATCAGTTACACAGGAGGAGAGTGTCCATCCTCCCACCGGCCAGCTGGTGGATTCAAACCCTCTGCCTGCGGGTCGCGGCTTAGCTTCTTGCCACTAGACCACCAGTGGTGGCCCCTATCTCTGCCCACCCTTCAGAACCTGGGAAACTGAGGGACTCAGGTCCAGGACTGCATGTAGTGGGAGGGACTTGGGAAGCTGAGAGGACGAGTGACGTGACCAGATGGCCAGGAGGAGTCAAAGCCGAGAGCCCAGGAGTGGATGGGGCTGAGAGACTTCTTGAGTAGGAGTGGAGACCTTTAGTGGGACCTTTGGGTGAAACTCCCAGCAAAGGAGATGTCTGCTTGAGGTCACTCTCAGGGGACCTGTGGGTCAAGGGTCTCTGCCATGCCAGGGGAGAGGGGAGATCATGCAATTTGTTCCTGGCTCAGGCCCTCCTGAGTTTCCCTGTTGGCCCCAGAGAACATGTCTCCCCTCAGCCCTCTCTGCCAGGCTCTGCCCTCAGCCAGAAGCTGTCCAGGTGAAAATAGGGGCAGGAACTCAAGCTCCTGGCCTTGACCTCGACTGTGACTGCACATTAGATTAGATGTTCACAGTGCTCCAGGCGTCCACAGCTGGAACCTCCGTTTCCTGGTGCTTCCAGGGTGGGGTGGACGTGCTGCAGCAGGTCAGACAGATCCAGCTTCAGAGCAGGCCAGGCCATGTGGGGAGGGAAGGAAGGCACCAGGGGCCCCAAGACACCAGGCAGCCATGGCCAGTGGAGCCAAGAAGCCCGTTCTGTCACCCCAGTGTCCCCACCTCTCCGGATGCTATCCTGCCCCGTGATGACCCTGGAGCCTTTATGTGGCTCCTCCCTCCCTCAGGGCTGTGGCATTGTCCTTGGAGAGCTGGCTGTGGGAGGCTCTGCTGTGCGTGCATTGCACACATGTACATGCACGTGCCTGGTGGTCTCGTGCCTGGTATAGCGTGTGAGGGCTAGGGTTTCTGTCTCCTACCCTCAGGTGCAGGATCTATGGGATTCTCACCCTGGCAGCCCTCCTCCCCGGGGACTGGTTTAACAGACATTTGGTGCTTGCTGTCACTTGTCTTAGTCGTCCCCGTCCCTGCCCTCTCCTGGCCCCAGCTAGCCACTCACAGTTCTGGTGGTGGCTCAGGCACCCCTTTCCCCAGGCTGGTCTTGACTGACCAGCACTGGAATCAGGGGTGCTGCCCCACCCTTGAGGCTGGGTCCCCACCTGCTGCAGGATGACCAGCGAGAGCTGGAAACGAGGCCTCAGACCTCCAGGCCCCACCAACCTGCCACGTCCCACCAGCTCCCGCCTGCCTGCCTGCTGTTGGCAGGTTCTCGGGTCTAAAAATAGCTCTGGAGGAGACTCTAGTCTGGGGCGCTGGGGGGGCGGGGGATGAGTCTGGAGAGCCGGCCAGCTTGCCTGCAGACAGTGGGGGTGGGGTAGGGGGAGCCCCTGCCTGGCCTCCCTGCAAGCCCATGGGCCCAGGTCACCCCAGTCCTGTGTGGCGTGGCTGGGCACTGTTGGCAGCAGCCTCTGCCTAGCCTCGGGAGTGTCCTGTTGGGCTCTCCGCTGCTGCTCCTGGGGTGCCCATGGGCACTGGCAGTGACAGTGGCTGCAGGGTGTGTGTGGGGAGGCCCACAGCAACTTTGCCCAGACATCCCGTCCCCTTTGATTAGGGAACAAAAGGCCTTTCTCTCAGAGGAGAGCTGAGCAGGGAACGCGTGGGGGAGGCGTGCCCGAGCTCGAGAGAATCCTCGGAGCTCCCTCTCCGTGCTGGCCAGGTGACTGTGGAGATGTCCTCAGAGGAGAGGGCCACTGAGAGGCAGCATGGTCCTGGGTGCAGCTTTCTGAACTTCTGGGGGCTGTAAGCACCCCGAGTTGGTACCCCAGCCATGTTGGCACAGTGCCGGGGCTTCATTGCTGAAGCCCAAAACCAGGGAGCCCAGGCCCAGGTAAGAGTGCCGGGGAGAGGGTGCTGGCCTTCAGACCCAGGCCTAGAGGTCCTTGGGGCCTGTCCTGTCCAGTTGGATGTGGGGTGAGGTACATTCTGCTTAGCCAGTTGACTCTTGGTTGGAGTTTCAGAGCCTGCCCATCGAGGTGGTCCTCTGGCTACTCTCAGGGATGGAGTGGGCTTACCAGGGTCTGTGCCTGCTCAGAGGGGCTGCAGGGCCTATGGTCAAACTCTCCTAATGGGGAGCTTCTGGAGTCAGGACCTTGGTCTCCAACCCGCCTGGTCCTCCTGCCCTGCTAGTCCCCCTCTTCAGGCCACATCCCATCCCCATGTGGGTGTGTCCTCCCCCCATTTCGAGTGCCCTTCTCGTGTAAGAGGGATGTTCTCCATGGGTGAGAGGGGTAGTGGTAACGGTCCTGTGTGCACCCCAGGTGATGGTGCCCACCCGCGTGGGCCAGGGCTACGTGTACGAGGCCTCCCAGTCGGAGCAGGACGAGTATGATATCCCGCGCCACCTGCTGGCCCCCGGCCCCCAGGACATCTATGACGTGCCCCCAGTGCGAGGCCTGCTTCCCAGCCAGTATAGCCAGGAGGTGAGTGGTCGAGCGGAGGGGCATGGGTCATCCCTGGTCAGGGCTGGTGGACAGCTTCAACAGCTTGGGGCACAGGGCTGGGTGTTGAGGGGTGGCACCCTTCTCATCCCACTCCCATAGCCCTGCCTCACTGCACTTTCTCTGCCTTCAGGTATATGACACGCCCCCCATGGCCGTCAAGGGTCCCAACGGCCGAGACCCATCGCTGGATGTGTATGATGTGCCCCCCAGTGTGGAGAAGGGCTTGCTGCCACCCACCCACCACATGGTGAGCAGCTGCCTACTGGGCGGTCCTCCTCCCCGGAGACCTGAGCCCTGGGTAGGGAGGTGTCTCTAGGTGTGACTGAGTCTGCAGAGCCCGACTCCACAGCCAGCTCTGCCCTCTCCCCGCTCTACGGCATGTGGGAGCACTCCTGAACCTTTGTCTCTCTAGCTTTTGTTGAGTCACGCGGGCTGTATCCAGAAGGTGATCACAGTTTTACCCTGCAAACAAGTCACTTGGGAGTGAAGGGGACATGACTGATAATTGTGTGGGAGCAGCGACACAAACGAGGGCTGTCCTGGGCGAACTCAGGCAGGGTGACCCGGGCTGTAATGTAGCACACACAGAGCTCAGACCCAGAGTTGAAATGCCACAAGTGACAGGATTGTGGAGATGGTGGTTGTGATGTTGCTGTGTGCTGTCACTCAGACCTTCCAGCGGGTTTTCAGAGGCAGCAAATTGCATGGGAGGGATTGCCCATCTTTCTCCCACGGAGTAGCTAATAGATTTGAAGTGCTTGCCTTAGGATTGTAGCACAGCTGCTTATCTCTAGGCCACCAGAGCTCCCGAATGCGGCTGTTGGGTATAGTGAAGATGACAGAGGTGGTGATGGTGGAGATGGTGGTGAGAGGTAATGATGAGGATGCTGACGGTGATGATGGTGGCAAGACAGTGACGGTGGTACTAATGGCAATGTCAATGATGGTAGTGGTGGTGATCATGGTGCTGAAGGTAGTCGTGGTTTTGGTGATGACAGTGACGGTGGTGATGATAGTGACAGTGGTGACGACGGTGATGGTGGTGCTGATTATAGAGAGGGATTACGGTCATGGCATGATGGTGGAGGAGATGACAGCAATGGTGGCGGTGATGGTGACAGTGGAGGAGATGACTGACGGTGGAGGAGATGACCGTGATGGTGGTGGTGGGTGGTGGTGGTGGTGAGTGGTGGTGGTGACCATGGTGGTGGTGACCGTGATGGTGGTGGTGGTGACCATGGTGACGGTGGTGGTGACTGTCATGGTGAGTGGTGATGGTGGACTGTGATGATGATGGTGGTGGTGGTGACGATGATGGTGACCATGATGATGGTGGTGGTGGTGGTGGTGGTGGTGATGATGAGTTGTGACTGTGGTGGTGGTGGTGATGAGTGGTGACTGTGGTGGTGGTGGTGATGAGTGGTGACTGTGGTGGTGGTGTGGTGGTGATGAGTGGTGATGAGTGGTGACTGTGGTGGTGGTGGTGATGAGTGGTGACTGTGGTGGTGGTG
>NW_006399822.1:11266752-11267052 GCF_000299155.1 Elephantulus edwardii
TGAGTGGTGACTGTGGTGGTGGTGTGGTGGTGATGAGTGGTGATGAGTGGTGACTGTGGTGGTGGTGGTGATGAGTGGTGACTGTGGTGGTGGTGATAGTGATGGTGGTGGTGACCGTGATCGTGGTGGTGATGACGGTGAAGATGACTGTGATGGTGAGTGGTGACGGTGGACTGTGATGATGATGGTGGTGGTGGTGACCATGATGGTGGTGGTGGTGGTGACCGTGATGTGGTGGTGGTGATGATGAGTGGTGACTGTGGTGGTGGTGACCGTGATTGTGGTGGTGGTGGTGGTGGT
>NW_006399822.1:11267237-11285220 GCF_000299155.1 Elephantulus edwardii
TGGTGGTGGTGGTGATGAGTGGTGGTGGTGGTGACCGTGATGTGGTGGTGGTGGTGGTGATGAGTGGTGACTGTGGTGGTGGTGACCGTGATGTGATGGTGGTGACTGTGATGGTGGTGGTGATGATGATGAGGGGTGCTAATAAGGGGTGATGGGAATGAAGTGATGGGAGTGTTGATGTTACAGAGGTGAGGTGGGACTGGTGCTGCCGGTAATGTGGATGACAGCCATGGTGGTGGGGAGCGGGGTAGTGATGATGATGGTAGTGAATGTAGTGGTGGAGAAGACGCTGGACTGTTGCCCAGTTTTAGAATGACTATGTAATCCTCTCCGTAAACATGCGAGGGAGTTGTCACCACCTTCTAGACGAGCAGACACAGCGGCCTCTTTCCCGCTGTAAGCAGTGGGGTGAGGATCGTGACCCTGACCGGGTCCTCACCACCTGAGTCTGCATAGCAGGGTCTGCTGGCCCCTGGACTCCAGGGTCGGGGCAGGCATGCAGCAGTGACCACCACTTGGCCCTCCAGGTGTACGATGTCCCTCCATCGGTGAGCAAAGACGTGCCCGACGGTGCGCTACTGCGTGAGGAGACGTACGACGTGCCCCCTGCCTTCGCCAAGGCCAAGCCCTTCAACCCCACCCGCCACCCGCTGGTGCTAGCGGCGCCCCCTCCGGACTCCCCGCCCCCCGAGGACGTGTACGACGTCCCCCCACCGGCGCCCGACGTCTATGATGTGCCCCCCGGGCTGCGCAGGCCGGTGCCCGCCACCCTCTACGACGTGCCCCGTGAGCGCGCGCTGCCCCCCGAGGCCGGTCCGGCGGCCGATGGCGTGTACTCGGTGCCGCCGCCCGCCGAGCGCGAGGGTCCCGCCGAGGGCAAGCGCCTGTCGGCGTCCAGCACGGGCAGCACGCGGAGCAGCCAGTCGGCGTCGTCCCTGGAGGCCGTGCCGGGCCGCGAACCACTGGAGCTCGAGGTGGCCATGGAGGCGCTGCCCCGGCTGCAGCAGGCCGTGAGCGGCACGGTGGCCCACCTCCTGGACCTGGTGGGGGGCGCGGGCTGGCGCAGCGCCCCCGAGGCTCCGGAGCCGCTGCAGGCCGAGCTGCGGGCCGCCGTGGCCGCTGTCCAGGGGGCGGTGCAGGAACTGCTGGAGTTTGCCCGCACTGCCATCAGCAACGCTGCCCACACCTCGGACCGTGGACTGCACGCCAAGCTCAGCCGCCAGGTGCAGAAGATGGAGGATGTGCACCAGACCCTGGTGGCGCATGGCCAAGCGCTGGACGGGAGCCGGGGAGGCCCCGGGGCCACTCCTGAGGACCTGGACCGCCTGGTGGCCTGCTCGCGGGCCGTGCCCGAGGACGCCAAGCAGCTTGCCTCTTTCTTGCATGGAAATGCCTCGCTGCTCTTCCGAAGGACCAAGACCTCAGCCTGCGGGCCTGAGGCAAGCGGCCCCCTGCACCCCAACCACACCGACAAGGCCTGTAGCATCCAGTCGCGGCCCCTGCCCTCACCCCCTAAGTTCACCTCCCAGGACTCTCCAGATGGACAATATGAGAACAGTGAGGGGGGCTGGATGGAGGATTACGACTACGTCCACCTGCAGGTGGGTGTCTCCCTCCCCGCCCCCATCTGCATCCTGGCATTGCAGCTTCTCCTGGGACCCCTGGTGTGTGTCCCCTTGCACACACAGGACACCCGTCACTTAAGGGTTCTGGTTGGCGCCGAGCTGCGGGGTTGGGTGGTGCTGCAGAGTCCAGCACCCTCTTCTCTCTAACCTGCTCGAGTGTTCTGCCTCTGTGACCAGAGTCCAGTTCCAGCCTAGCACATGTAGATCATTGCTGGCCTAGGCCGTGAGAATGGGGGTGGGCTCAGGGACCTGGGTAACAGCCCTGCCAGTGAGATCCCGAGAGAGATGGCCAGAGAGATGGCCGTGCTGAGAGCGGGCAGCCTAGGCGGAAAGGCTTCAGCCATGTGGCCATTTGCACCATCTGCATAAACAACTCATCCAGGGCCCAGGCCTGGGCCAGCCCCCCAACCCCCAGCCTTCTGTAGTGGCTGGTGTGTGTGTGTACGCAGCACCCCCTGGTGGACGCTCACCCTCACTGCCCGCTGCCCCAGCCCCAGGCTCCCCTGAGGTAGCCGGGCCTCAGCCAGTGCTGGTCTCTCTCCCAGGGAAAAGAAGAGTTTGAGAAGACGCAGAAGGAGCTGCTAGAGAAGGACAGCATCATACAGCAGGGGAAGGGCCAGCTGGAGCTGCAGCAGGTAAAGTCCCACCTAGCCATGGAGACCCTCAGGCCCACTGGTTCTCCCAGCCGGTCTCCTCATCTGCCTGGGACCCAGTCAGCCCAGCCCCGCCTCTGGGACTGGGCCTGACCTCCACGGCCCATACCCTCTCACTCGGGCTGTTTTCATCTTGCTTAACTGACCCATAGTTGACCCTGCAGCAGGTTTTCAGAGGCTCTCAGTCACAAGGGAAGAGATTGAACTTCTTTCTTCTGAGGAGCATGTGGTGAATTTACACTGGCTGCCTTTGGGTTGGTGGGGCAGGTTTCGGTCCACTGGGGCACCCGAGCTCCTCTTTTGGTTTGGTTTTGTTGTTAGGTGCTATTGAGTCAAGTTCAACTCATAGAGACCCTATGAACAATAGATCTGAACTCTGTTCTATCCTGCGCCATCCTCACACTTCCCGACACACAAGTCTATTGCAGCAGTCACTGTGTAAGTCCACCTGGTTGAGGGTCTTCCTTTTCTTCGCTGACCCTCCACCCTTTCCAGCATCATGTCCTTCTCCAAGAAATAGCACCTGTGGGCAACATGCCCAGAATATATAAATGTAAGGCAAAGCTCATCATTCTTGCCTCCAAAGAACACTCTGGCTGCACCTTCTCCAAGATAAATCTGTCTGTTCTCTTGGCCATCCATGGGATGTTCAGTGCTCTTCTCCAACATCACAGCTCACAGGTATTAGGATATTAAATATTTTTTTGTGGATAAGCAAACTTATTTTTTACTTGCAGCAAATGAAAAGGAGACAGAGGCTAGTGCCTTTGAAAAAAAATGTTGTCTTAGGGAGCTCTGGTGGCCTCGTGATAAGAAGCTGCACTGCAATCCCAAAGGCATGCAGTTTGAATCTACCACTTGCTCTGGAGAAGGATGGACAGTTTCCTCCTGGGCAATTACAAGCCTCTGAAAACCCGCTAGAGTGTCAGCTATGAGTTGGTTACAACTCAAAAACACACTGACGAATGGTTTGCTTGTCATCTGAAGAAATGCTGGCTTGGTTTTTAGTGATTATCAGAAGAAAGATTTGTAGACGTGGAGAGGAGGACAGTGCACGTGTAGGCGGGTGGCGTCTGAGCCTCTGGGGGTCTTTCTGTGGGCTGCGAAGTGTGTTTTGGGGACAGGTCCACTCTGCTGGATCTCAGCAGTTGCCTTGGTGTTAAACAAGTTTCATGAATTGTCCTAAAGGCCACTTGCTGCCCATGACTGCGGTACATCTGCTTCTTACTTATTTCCCTTTTTATCGGTATAGTCCTGTTTTGATCTGCATGTTTGTGATTTGCTCCAAATACCAGATGATCTGATCAAATTAGAATGTAGAATAACACTGAGTAAACACAGACGTCACACATCTCATTCTCCCTGGACACCTAGCATGGTGGAGGAGGGAGCCCGCTGGCTGCGACGAGGGTGAGGACACATGGAGCGTGATTCAAGGCCCCCTCCCCAGCTGTGAGGTGGGCTCTGTGGTCGTCCGTCTCACAGAGCTGATGAGTAAATGAAGAATGTTAAATGTTTGGAAAGTGTCTGGGACATAGCAACCCTCAGTGAAGGAATGATTGTTGTTGTTACATGCCATCAAATCACCTATGACGCGTTATGAGCCTATGAACAACAATCTGAACCCTGTGCTATCCGGATTGTCACAGTCACTGTGTTAGTCCCTCTTGTTGAAGGTCCATCTTGCTCTGACCTGACCCCTTTCCCACCATGATGTCTTTTTGCAAGGACTGGCCCTTCTTAATAACATACTCAAAATATGTGGGACACAGTTTTACCATCCTTGTTTCTAAGATTGTACTTCCTCCAACAGAGAATTTTTAAAATATATCTATATAAAAATCTTTATTATTTGAATGAGAATTAATGACTTAGTGAAAATAAGAAAGACCCCTAAGTCCCTGGCCATTTTGGTTGAGTCTGTGATAGAACACTTTGGTTAAGAATTTCAGATTTCCTCTTTCACCAAGGACCCGCCAGCATGGGCCGCGTTTGCACCAAAACCGTGAAGAAGGCGGCCCGGGTCATCATTGAGAAATACTACACGCGCCTTGGTAATGACTTCCACACGAACAATCGCGTGTGCGAGGAGATCGCCGTTATTCCCAGCAAGAAACTCTGGAACAAGATAGCAGGCTATGTCACACATCTGATGAAGTGGATTCAGAGAGGGCCTGTGAGAGGCATCTCCATTAAGCTGCAGGAGGAGGAGAGAGAAAGGAGAGATAATTATGTACCAGAGGTTTCAGCCCTGGATCAGGAGATCATTGAAGTAGATCCTGATACTAAGGAAATGCTGAAACTCTTGGACTTTGGCAGTCTGTCCAACCTGCAGGTCACTCAGCCCACAGTTGGGATGAATTTCAAAACACCACGTGGAGCCGTTTGAGTCTGTTTGCTGTGCTGTAATATTTTCAATAATTTTGGGCACACCAGCCTTGCCTTTGTAAAAAAAAAAATTTTTTTCAAAGAAAATGACCCACCAGGGCAGGTTGCTTGGTTTGGCTAATGTAGGGCTCAAGGCTTGGGGTGACCTGAGCCTGCCTGTCTGTCCTCAGGTTGGGCCTGGCTGTCACTGGCACCTACTCCCCTGGATGGAACATGAGTTCTTTTGGTTCTCCCACGCGGGGGCTGCTCTTGCTGGACATTTTTTCTTTTACCAAAAGAAGCTTACTGACACCAAAGTATTCACGCGGCATTGTTAGGGGATGAAAGTGGACACACCGTCTTCATTTTCCTAAGTGAAAAGGAAAAGGAGTGCTCAGACCTAAAATGTCCTGAAGAATTTTCATCAAGTTTTTTATGTCTATGAGTTGTCATTTTCTGTATTTATCCCTCTCTTTGAAATTTTTGTGCTGGAAATTTTCAGACATGCTTGAAATTAGAAAACCGTGACATGAACACCGGCTCCCACACCCCCCAGTGACCCTTAGCTGAACAGCCAGGACCTGTTCCATCTGGCCTCCTTATCAGTTTAACTGGAAATAAACCTTACTGAGGGGTTATCTCATCAGTAACTAAGCTGGTGTGTGCTCTGCAGGGTAGAGACTCCTGGAATTTAGCAGAGGTCATTTCCGGGGCTCCATGTAATTTCTGCTGTTTTCCTGCTTTGCTGTATCTGAATATGTATTACTTTCAAAGTGAGAGAAGAGGGGTTTCCCACCCACCAACCTCTTTAATTTGTAGCATTTAAAGATTCTCAAGAAATGGGGAAGCTCATACAGGGTGTTCACCCAGTTTTCCCATGGCTACGTCTCAGGTACTTAGAGTGTGAAAACAATCTCTTCACTGGGTGGTACAGACAGGTGACACACTCCGCTGCTGCCTGAAAGGTTGGGCGTTCAAGTCCACCCGGAGGCACCCCAGAAGAAAGTCTGGCAAACAACAGGCTTTAAAAGAAGTCCACCATTGACAACCCTGTGGGGCACAGTTCTGTCCTGACACACATGGGTCCCCTTGGGGTCTGCTCGGGAGCCAGTGACTAGCTCCTGGCCGAGGTGTTCTTCAGCTCTGTAATGTCATTTCAAGAATTTTATAGAAATGGAATCATACAGTCGGTGAGCTTAGGAGACTGGTAAAAGAACGATTACTGATTGAGGGTCTGACCACAGCCTGGCTAGCTGGTGCAGGAAAACCTTTACCAGGCAGCCCCTAGGACAGGTGTGGCTTTGCTCCCCTTCCTGACAGCCTGACCTCACTTCTGCTTCTCTCTACTGCCCCAGCTGAAGCAGTTTGAGCGACTGGAGCAGGAGGTGTCAAGGCCCATCGACCATGACCTGGCGAACTGGACCCCCACGCAGCCGCTGGCCCCTGGGCGGGCTGGCAGCCTTGGGGCCTCGGACCGACAGCTGCTGCTCTTCTACCTGGAGCAGTGCGAGGCCAACCTGACCACGCTGACCAACGCAGTGGACGCCTTCTTCACTGCTGTGTCCACCAACCAGCCACCCAAGATCTTCGTGGCCCACAGCAAGTTCGTCATTCTCAGTGCCCACAAGCTGGTGTTCATCGGGGACACGCTGTCGCGGCAGGCCAAGGCGGCCGACGTGCGCAGCCAGGTGACCCACTATAGCAACCTGCTGTGTGACCTTCTGCGTGGCATCGTGGCCACCACCAAGGCGGCCGCCCTGCAGTACCCATCTCCTGCTGCCGCCCAGGACATGGTGGACAGGGTCAAGGAGCTGGGCCACAGCACCCAGCAGTTCCGCCGGGTCCTGGGCCAGCTGGCAGCTGCCTGAGCACAAATGACTAGAGGGTGGCAGGAGGCGTCCAGGGTGGACAGAAACACCTGCACCACCACCCCCTGGCTGTGTCCTCCGTCACCGTGCCGAGGCTGGGGACAGGCCACCCCAGCTCTGGCGCGGCCCCAGTGCCACAGGCTGCCCAGGGATGTGTACATATTTATGACGGCAGGATGTGGCACGAGCCGCCTCAGAGCTGGGCTCAGGACACTGATTGCTGCTGCCCGGATGTGCCTGATGGGACACAGGGCAGGGCCGGGGCGTGGCGGGTCCCTCAGCCCACAGGCCTGGGATGACTCTAGCCCCAGGAACCCAGGAACAGGCAGCCGGTGTGCTCCCTTCCTGCAACAGGAGAAAACCCTAAAGAATTATTTTTCATTATTGATTTTCCAATCATTTGACTAATGGTCTACATTTAAATAAAATTTTTAAATGGAAAGCTGCTTCCCGAGGGATGTGCTGGTGACAGGAAGAATAGCTTGGCCCTGGGACCTTGAGGAAATGTCAGCCACCAGTTCAGTGGTCAAGGCTGTGGGACCCCATCTGGAATTCTGCACTTAGTAAGAAGCTTGTCACTTGAGCGGTGGCCCCTGCAGTGTTCTGAATGACACAGGGACTTGCCCTCCAGGTCAGAGAGCGGGGACTTGATGGGCTGTTGCTGTGGGTCAGTGCCCATCCCACACCAGTCAGGCCCCTGTCCCCTGAGTGTGACCTCGGACTCTGAGAGACACTGGCAGAGATCAGGGGGCTGCTCCTTACTCTGAGCTTCATGTGACCAGGGCCTCAGCATCCTTATCTGTACCAAAAGAGGGTGCACATCAGCCCTCCAGAGGGGACACACCCCACTGAGGACACAGGACTAAGCAGTTGCTGTCCAGGCTATATTTGGGTTTACACAGGTGTAGTGGAGGCTGGGTGTGCTGACCCTCCTGCACTCAGGCCATGGGCTTGGTGGCTTAAGCACACAGACCTGGTGAGAAGGGATGACCCAGGACATAATGCCCACCCTGGTCCAACTGCCATTGTTTGAGCAGATGAAGGGACTGTTGGTGTTGCCTATAAGGGGATCGGGGCTTGTCCAGCATGGAGGGGACTGCTGAGGCTCTCAGATGTCCTGACCTGGCAGTCCAGGACAGCGTCTGGAGATGGAAGGCACACAGAGACCGTGCATGAGTCACTTGGACTTGGGTTCAAGCCTAGTTTTGCATCTGCTGGAGGGACCTGGGTAGGAACTGACCCTTTCCACCTGGACAGCCTCTGAAGGCTGAAATGGGCTGAAGACCCAATTCCAGCAAGTGAGACAAAATGCTCACAGAGCCCTCCCTCAATCTGGGGTGTCTTGTCACCACTCGAGGGGGTCCAGGCCTGTGGGATTGGCAGGGAGGTGATAAGATGCAGGAGGAAATGCCTCTGACCCTGGCCAACTGTCATGTCCACGGGATTGGTGCCCCAGAGTTTGAGGTCAGTGTTGGGCAGAGCTGCCTTCTGCAACTTCTCAGGGTTGAAGTCTGGGGAACAGAATCAGGGGTCATCTCACTTAGCCCACCCCGGAGAATGTTCAGGCCACACAAACTTTCTAAGGTGGTTATCCGTGAAGAAAACTGACTTGGTCAAACCGCAGATTCTTCTGTTCGTAGCCCAAATACCTTCCCCTGTACTAGGTGCCATCGAGTCAACCATTTCTCATAGCAACTCTGAACAGCCCTGAGCCCCGCCCTATGCTGCACCATCCTCCTCCTCCCGGTCACCGTGGGAATCACCATGTCAGTCCATCTTGTTGAGGGTCTTCCTCACTTTTTGCCTTTCCCCTGAATTTCTCGGAGAACCGATTCCACCTGAAAATAGGTCGAGAGGAAGAATCACAATCCTTGCGGCGAAGGAGCAGCACCTCCAAGACAGGTTGGTTGGTTCTTTTGGCCGAATATTTGGTCCCCATTCAGAAGCATCGATTTTTCTAAGGGCGTCCTTATTTGTCCAACTCTACTGAAAACACCGTTGGCTTGGATCCGGCACACCCTAGTCAGTAAATGGACATCTTTGCTCTTTAGAACTTTGAAGAGGTCTTTGAGAGCAAATTTCCCACGGCAACAGGTCTTTTAATTTCTTCACTGCTACTGCCATGGGTGTCGACTGTGGACCCAACTGCAATGGTCGACTTGAGTCCTTTCTCCCCGAGCCATGAGGCTGCCAGGCCAGTCGGACCAGGGGTCACTCTTCTGCAGTCCAGTCGGACCAGGGGTCACTCTTCTGCAGTCAGTGCTTCCTTTGAGCACACACTTTGGATCATCTGCATAGACCTGATGCCACATTCTCCACCATCCCCTTCAAATTCTCCCACTGGCGGTTTTTCACTAGACAATGAAATGACTTCCCCAGACAAACCCTGCACTAGGCGGCTTGTTGACGGCGGCAACCATGGCGACCGTAGGCGCGGTTTTCTCTTCCGGGGCAGGACCTGCACTTCCCGTGCCTGCAGCCGAGGCCCCGCCTCCCGCGAAGGACACGCCCCTTCCGGCATGGCGGCCTGTGTCTGGCATCTCGGGGGGGCGGGGGTCCCGGGCCGCCGGCGGAGGGGCCAGGGGTCCGAGCGCGACAGGCCGGGCCTCAGCGAGCGCGACGGTCATCGCGGGCCAGCGGGAGCGGCTCCCCGGGCTCACTGTCCTCGCTCACGTGTGATAGACGTTGAGCGAAGGGTCTTGTGCACGTTGAGTGATTTGTCTGCACCTGGGATTTAGACCGCAGGTGAGCGTCTCCCACTCAGGAGGCGCCCGCACCGTGGACGTTGGCCGGCAGGCGAGCGGGCACACGGCGGGGCGACGCCGAGAGGACAGGTGGAGGCCACGGAGCAGGTGGCCGCTGGGGCCCTGCAGCTGGGCAGAGAACCTGGACAGCCCCGGACAGAGAGCCCGGACGGCCGGGCAGAGAACCCGGACAGCCGGACAGAGAACCCGGACAGTCGGACAGAGAACCCGGACCGAGAACCTGGACAGCCCCGGACAGAGAGCCCGGACGGCCGGACAGAGAGCCTGGACGGCCGGGCAGAGAACCCGGACAGCCGGACAGAGAACCCGGACAGTCGGACAGAGAACCCGGACCGAGAACCTGGACAGCCCCGGACAGAGAGCCTGGACAGCCTTACAGAGAACCCGGACAGCCGGACAGAGAGCCTGGACAGTTGGACAGAGAGCCCGGACCACAGGGGCCAGCGACTGATGGAAAGATGGCTTCTGGCAGGTTGGCGATGCTTCGTTTTTATGTTCCCTCACATTTCCCTTTAGTGAGCACCAGCTATTTAATATTCCAAAACAAACCTACGCATTTTGTTCTATTCTTCATTATTTAGAGAAATATTCTTTTGAGTTACTCATGTGGTTCAGGCCTTCCTTCCATGTGTAAGACAATGACTAACCCCTGTGGAAATGTGAAGATACTTAACATCTGGACAGCTACAGGGAACTCTGCAGGCCTAGTGCAAGAAGCTGCGCTGGGATCCTGAAGGAACGTGGTTCGAGGCCACTTAGCTGCTCCACAGGAGAACGATGGACAGCCTCCTCCCGTGTGATTAACTTTCTCTGAAAACCTGTCAGAGTCTCAGCCGTGCTGGGGTGTCAGCTGTGGGTTGGTTTTGACTCCATAGTAAAACAACAATAGATATTATAGCACCGCCAACTCAACCTAGGTAACAAGTTGACAGCTGAAGTTTCCAAAATAAATTACGCACGGTATATATTTCTATAAAAGACCAGTCATACTGTGTTAGCAACAACTTTTCCAGCCTCTACAGTTACTGGAACACAATTACAGAAACACCCATCAGGCTCCATTCAAGGAAAAATGTACAAAAGAGGCACCGGCTTGTTGCTACTAGCTTCTTAATCATCATGTGGAAGGGAAAAGTCTACAACATTGTCATTAAACACCAGCCCTGGTGCAGCCTGTTCTCTGGACAATGAAGCTGGTATGAGGGATGCGACAACACTCCCACCTTTGAAGCAGGTATGAGGGATGTGGCAACACTCCCACCTTTGGAGACCCCCTGGGCAGGGCACCCCAGTCACCACCCAGTGGCTCCTGGAGAGAGAGGAGGTGGCAGTTGGGCTCAGGAGAGTGCTGGGGAGGGGAGGGTGTCCAGCACTGTTAACATGGTGACCTTATCCACACAGCGAGGGCACAAGACTAGACCAGTGTTCCCCAAACTGGGCTCTTGATGACTTGGGGTTCCAGGTGGGCTCGGGAGTGTGTGAGCGTCATTCTCTGATAGCCCATGGGCTCCAGGTACCCCAGCCCTGGTTTCAGTGGACCCCACATTGGGCAGCATGACCACCCAATCTCCACTGAGGGGCCCACCAAGAACGTGGAAGCCAGAGCTGGTCTGTGGGAGAGGCATGGGGAGAGGCAACCTGTGCTTCCTCAGCCTCATCCTCCTCAATTGCAGGGACACTTGCCAGGGCCCGGAACCAAGTCAGGGACAGCGTCCTCCACACTGACATTCCTGGCCAGGTCACATCAGGATGGATGGCAGGGTTCCCCCACCTGGGAGCAGTAGCAGGTTGGTTGGTGACCCAGTAGGGTTAAGTGGTGCCAGAGCTTTGGCCCCTCCAGGCCATTCAGTCCCCACCCACCAGCTTAGCAGCCACCTGGAGCTGCCAGCCTGAGCTGGGAGACCAGGCCCAGGCACCCCCATCGACACCCCTGCTGCTGCGGGCCTGAGGTCCTTAGACATGATGGGTCTTCAAGCCCCATGGTGCTCCCACACCTTTGTAGCAAGAGCTGATTGAAGAAGGGGCTGCCCCATCTGGAGGATGCAAACCAGGAGGTGGCCCTAATCTTGGGGTGGAAGAGCTGACAAAGGAGGAAGGACACTGTCCAGGCAGAACCCACCCACTCAGTGGTGGATTGATTTCATAGAAGGTCGTGCATCCGTCTTGTGGGGTGACAGAATGAGACAAGGAAGGGACCCAGGCAGAGGCAGATTGACATGGAGAGGAAGATGAAGCCTCCTGCTTCTGGAAATTGGGGTCAGGAGACAAGTGAAGGGGAACCTGGCAATTAAGCTGGTGTGGAAGAGGAGAGAGCCAAGGAGGAGCCAGAGAAAGGCCATGATGTGTGGCTGGGGGGCCTGCTGCTATTATATTCCCCAAGTCCACTAATCATGGGGGGCCTTGCCACCCCTGCCTTTATATCATGAGTTCAAGGGCTGATGGGCTACTTTCCTCTCATGGGCCCAGGAAGGGTCAACACCTGAGCGGACACACCTGAGAGGATTCCCAGACACAGGTGTATGTGGCCACGTGGGCTTTTCTCGGCCTTGCTCTCCACCCCCAGCTCCCCTCCTCACCCCCCGCGCCCCTCTCACCGAGCTCCCCTCCACACCCCCCTCCGCTCTCCTCCTCACCCCCAACTCCCCCCTCACCGAGCTCCCCTCCACACCCCCAGCTCCCCTCCTCAGCCCCAGCTCCCCCCTCACGCCCAGCTCCCCTCCACTCCTGGTGCTGAAAGGTGGTGGCAAAGGATCTTGGGGAGATGCCCCACTGTCTACCAGACCTGTCCCTTCCTCCTGGGGAATGCTAGCATTCAGGAGCAAAGACGCCTTGACCACAGATGCAGACAGACAGACATGGATGATGTGTTTCCACAGGTTTATTGAGGTTATGGTTGTGGGGAGGCTAAGGGTGCCTGGCCCCAGGCTCAGTTGGCAGCCAGGATCTCCTGGACCCAGGGCATGAGGGCGGTGACGCGGGCATATACGCCAGGGCTGGAGGTGGAGCAGACGCCGCTGCCCCAGGACACGATGCCCACCAGGGTCCAGGCACCTTCCTTCTGGCAGACCAGGGGGCCGCCGGAGTCACCCTGCAGGGAGAGGGCAGGCTTGGAGCTGGGTGCTCGGGCCTGGCGGGGGGGCCAGGGACTGGGTGCCACAGCTAGCCCGGGGCCTGGCACTCCATACACTCACGTTGGGGGGGGACCATGGCCTTCCTGCTGAGCCATGCCCAGGGCTGGGGGGGAGTGATGCAGAAGCCACAGTAAAAATACAATTAAAAACAGCTGCCATCTAGCCAGTTCCAACTCACGGTAACCCTGCGGTGTCCGCTGGTGCCATGTGTTCAGTGGCTGGATTTTGGGACATAAATCTTCAAGCCATTCTCTCATAGCACCTCTGGGTGCATTGAAGCTGCCAGTGTTTCACTTAGCCTCTGTGCATTAACCACTGACTGGAGTGCTTGGGGGGAGCCAGGGGCCTACGTGAGGACAGAAGAACCTTTGTCTTTCTAGAAACAAGGCCTTCGTTCCCCTGTGCCCACTGCTGCACAGCTCCACGGCTTAGACATCCACACGCTTACACCCTAGATGTCATGAGAGGTTTCCACAGGGTGGCTCAGGGGACACGGACCCATCTAACAGCCCTTGGCTGTGGGTCCAGGATCCTGTCTGCCAGACACACCAGCCTGATTTTTCCAGAACTCCACCAGATCTGAGGCTCGGAGAGGGTTCTGGGAAGGGGTGCAGGATGGGGGGGGGTTCTTGGGGAGGGGTGCAGGGGGAAAAGGGTGCTGGGAAGGCCCCAGGCGGTACCATGCAGGAGGAGACGCCGCTGGCGCCTGCGCAGACCATGAGGTCGGTGATCTTGCTGCCCCAGTACTTCTTGCAGTCGGTGTTGGAGAGCAGGGGCAGCGATGCCTGCTGCAGCCGGTCGGGGGTGTTGGCGTCTGCAGCGGGGGTGGGGGGATGCTCAATGGTGCCTGCAGCCCCACCGCCCTGCGCCTTTTCACCTGCCCGTGCCCCCCACTTGCTGGTGCACCTGGCACCCCTGTGTCCCTTCACTGGCCTACACCCCCAACAGCCCTAGCCCCCTGCAGCACTGCACAGACAGACTTGCGTTTCCTTCCCCCCACCCCCAGGCTTCCCATGATCCCCCCCCATTGGCCCACTCCCTCTGCAGCCCACACCCGCCCTGGGCCTCCCTGCGCTCCTGGGCAGCCCCCGGCCCACCGGGCGCACTCACTGTTGTGCTTGGTCAGGCCCCAGCCGGTGGTGGCGCAGATGGAGCCAGCGGGGAAGTCGTCCTCGGCGCTGGGCAGGCACACGGCGGACACGGTCTCAGAGAAGCGGGCGGGCGTAGCCAGCTTGAGCAGGGTGATGTCGTTGTTGATGGTGAACATGTTGTACTTGGGGTTCTTGAAGACCTGTGGGGGCGCAGATAGGTCGGCGGGGGTTGGGGAGGAAGCCTGGTCAGCACACACTCCTTGTCCGGTATCTCCTGTGACCCAGGTGACCAGGGCAGCGCTGAGGGCAGACCTTCCACGTGGCTCCTCGTGTCCCTGCCGTCAGCCTGTCTCTGGGTTTTGGGGTGATCTGGAAGGGACTTGCCCATCCCGCTCCGTCTGGACCACACACTCCCTAGAGTCCCCTCTGCCCTGGTTCCTCCTGGGGCCCCCCTGGGGTCCTGTGGCCTTCATACCTTTGCAATCTTCAGCACCTGGATGGCCTCGGCATCTGAGCCCTGGTCAAACTCTCCGGCCACGACCAGGTCGGAGGTCCTGGAGGGGCCAGGGGAAGGAGGGGGTCCCACTGTGAGGTAGTGAACATGCTGGGAGGGGGTGCAGGTAGCTCAGGTGTGCCGACACCTGTCGGAGTACCTGCACGTGTGTTACATGCCCACAGAGCATGTAACTGTGCACACGTGGTAGTGATCTCAGGTCAAAAGACCAACAGCAGCACCCCTGGGAACTGAGCAGGGCTGGTGTGTTCTCACATTTTCAGAGAAGGAAACGGAAGCTCCAAGAGTCAGGACCCACCCTCAGTTCTGGGGGTCCTCCCCTCACCCCGGAGGTTGCAGACCCTGGCCTTACCTGACCCCGCAGTGGGCAGCGGTCACTACCCAGTTCTCACTGATGAGGGAGCCCCCGCAGAAGTGGAAGCCTGTAGTGTCCTGGAGAGACAGCAGGGAGAGTCAGCCCTTGGGTCCCCCAGGTCCCATCCCAGGGAGGAGTCCTCACCCAGCCACTGTCCCCTCTCCTGTGGAGGGGCGGGTCCACACCTGCAGGGACACCTGCCACGGCCAGGAGCCAGGGACGGCATCTTCCCCGTTGACAATTCGGGAGAGGCCGCTGAGCACAGGCTGGATGGCGGGCACCCCACATCCTAGGGGGTGAGACGGTGAAGGGTCAGGCCAAGGTCAGTTCTGCACCCACTCACTGGGAGTGAGACAGGGTGAAGGGTCAGGTTAAGGTCAGTTCTGGAAGGCACCCATAAACTTGGACCCTAAACCTGGCTGCCACCTCGCAGCTGAGAAGTCTGCCTGGCTTTGCCCTCCCAGCGCTACGTCAGGGTCAAGGACAGCACATGAGCTAGATGTGGAGGAGCCAGGTGGGCCTGGGGTGCATGGGGGCCCCAAAGCAAGGGCTGAGAGCTAGGCTCTGGGGGTCCGAATCCAGGTTCTTCCTCACTGCAAGCAGCTTCTGTTTCCCCATCAGCAGAAAGGGGCTTCCTGAGTTGCTAAGCCCACAGGTTTGGGCAAAGGTTCAGCTCGAGTCAGTAAGTGAAGTGCTGGCCCGGCTGCCAGCACCTGTGGGTGCTCAGTGAGTGAGAGTGGAAGAGGCTGAGTTTGAGCCCAGTAGGGCCACGGTTGAGGGGGGTGGCAGTGACGAGGGGGGCTATCGAGCCTGCTCCACTCGCACCCTGCCTGGGAGTCTCCCGGCCCTTACGGAGTTTTTTCCTTACAGAAACAGCTTTTCTCTAAGAGCTGTGGCTGGGCCTTTTGACGTGGCTCCCCTCCCTGGTACAGTGTCTGGTCTCAGGGTGGCCTCAGGAACACGTGCCCCCCTCCTTGGGGTCCCTAACTGCCAGGGTCACATCTGAGACTTCAGGAGGTCCTGTGCACTGGTCCAGTGTCTCGTCCTCCCTTCTGTGGAGAGGAGGTTTGGGAGGCCCCGCAAGGAGAGTGACCACAGACAGGGACCTCACAGTTGGGGTTCGGAGAGGCATCCACCCCCCAGCGGGGCCTCACCAAAGGCAGAGCCCAAGAGGGCGCAGCAGGAGAGGAGCCAGAGAAAGGCCATGGTGTTCTGTGGGAGTAAGGCGCGCCTGCCGGCTCTTCCCTGTTAAATGCCCTGCTGCCAGGCTGCTATCTGGAGGCCTTGGGCCAGTGATGCTGCTCCTGGGACAGTGTCCATGGGACAGGACATGCCAGAGCTCAGCTGGCATCAGGGCCTGGGATGGCAGCAGGTGCGGCCGGGCTGAGCTCAGTGACCCCAGAGCAAGGGCGGCGCGGATCCAGGTGGCTGGGGTAGGGCACGCGTCTCGTCTCCCAGGTCCTGTCTCTTGGGGAATCCAGTGATCTGAAGACAAGCCTGGACAGGGAGACCCCCTGGGCTTGGCCAGAAACCTTGGATTTGAGCTGCACAAGTCTCAATTGGTTGTTCAACGGCACCCAACAACAATCAGTTGTTCAAAAGCTCCTGGGCAGCATGGTCAGGGGAGAGGTGTGGGGACCAGGCATGTGGCATGGGGCAGGCCTGGGTGAGGACACCCAAGTTAGAGACCAGGACACCCCACTTGCATTGGGAGTGGTTAAGGGAGCACAGCGAAGGTCACCGGGCTGTGAGCAGAGTTGCTTGGAGGGGCAAACCCTGCACATCGGCCCTGAGTTGGGCCCCCACAGCGTGGCACAGTGCCTGTGGTCCCTGGAGCTGCCCAGGAAAGATGGCCTGGCTGTCCCTAACTGGGCAAGAGCTGGTGCAAATGAACTTGGTGGGCACAGCAGGGCAGGGGACCTGGTTGTGGGACTTGGGAATCTTCCCCAAATTGGGACATTTGGGGGGTGAAACTTTGGGATGGGGGGCTGATCTTGCTGCCCTGGAGCTTCTGAGCATATGCTGTGGGGATAGTGAGTGGACGAGGGCACATGAGGGCACCACACCCAGCAACCCTGGGCCATGGTCGTGGGAATCAGCAGCTGGCCGGCCCTGCCTGCCCAGCCCAGGTCACCTAGGCTTTGGGAACAAGCCCAGCTGGAGGGGAAGGAAGACACTGCCTGCCTCCCAGGTACCCCACCTTTTGCTGGGAGTGAACCCTACAATCCTCACCCACTGCCTTTTCGGCCCCGTCCTGGGGACCCTGAGGCACATCCTTTCCCACACTTTCATCTGAGAGGGGGGCCCTACCAGGGGCGAAGAGTTAGGTCATTTCCTTTGGCTGAATTCCAGTACAGGGGCTGGGTCCCAGGGTGGGTTTGGGTGTGCTGGCATCTGTTTTCCTTTAATAGTAAAGAGAAGGACCCACCAGCTGGACCTGGCTCTGGGAAGACTGGAGGTTCTGTGACAGTTAAAGAGTTGGTTTTGTTTCCTCTGCGTGCCCTTTAATGGTGTGCAACCTAAATTCCATTTTAGAAGCACTTAAACCAGTTCACTTAGGCTGTGAATTACAACAGGATTCAGTTGTGTTTGCTGCAGGCATAGCTGCCTATCAGTGGGTTGTTGACCACTCTCTGTTAACAGGGCCCATCTGAGCAGCTCAGGGTGGTGGACAGAGCTGGGACCCTGAGCACACAGGTGTACTTCCCCAGGAAATGAACCATGAGAGTTGAAAACCCTTCTCACTGAGAACCTGCAGCCCGTGGTCATGGCGCCTGGGAACCCTGAGAAATTGCACTTTCCAGAAACGACCAGCTAAATGCTTTGAACCTGGGCTGGGACTGCTTTACTTGAAGAGTCAGGAGCCCTTTACCTCTTTCTGTGGTTCTGAGAACAGGAAATCCCTCTCTTCTGAGGCCCATGTTCCACCCTGTCCATCGTCCAGGGGGTGCCCAGCACTGCAAAGCTCAGCTCTGGGCAGCTGCCCCTTTCCCAGGGGCTGAGAGCCAGGTCTGGACATGAGAGGGACTTGGTCCCTGCTTATCACCAAGGTCCCTGGATAACAGGGGGGTGTGTGTGTGAGAGAGGCCCCCCGGCTGGGCGGAGCTTCCGGGGCTCTGGGGATAAGAGAGGAGCCCTCCAGCACACAGGCCTCACATCCCACCCAGCACCATGGCATTCCTTTGGCTTCTTTCCTGCTTCACCCTCCTGGGGGCCGCCTTTGGTGAGTACAGCCACTAAGAGTCGTGCACCCTGGTGACCCCACAGGCCCCAGAGGTGGCCTGGCCTTTCTCTCTCGGGGAATCTCTGGCAAGGCTACTTTGGGCTGCAGGAAGGAGAGCCCCCCCATAGGGCTGGCCCTGGGGTCAGTGGGTCTAGAGGCTTCAGGAGGAATTTGCAGGGAGATGAGGGCTGCACGCATCTGGGGGGCTCCACTTTTCTGGTCCCTGCCGAGCGTGCCTTCTAAAACTAAGAGCAACCAGCATAGAGAACAGCATCCGTGTTCTCCGAGCTCGCGCCGTCCCCTGGGCCCGGCCCGTGCGCTGCAGACTGACTACAGCTGCTGCTTGCTTACCAGTAAGCAGGTTCAGCTGACTCCCTTTCTCAGTCGTCGT
>NW_006399822.1:11285320-11307927 GCF_000299155.1 Elephantulus edwardii
GGCGAAGCCTCTTCTGAACCAGCCGGCATCGCTCCTGTGCGGGTTTCAGAAAAAAAAATTTAGTACATGCTTATAAGTTCGTAAGGGAGCTCTGATGGCTTAGTGGTAAAGAGCTGCACTGCCAGGCCAAAGGCACATGGTTCGAACCCATCAGGTGCTCCATGGGACTTACAGCCTCTGAAAACCTGCTGGAGGGTCTGATTCACTTCTGGCTTGATGGTAAATAATATAAATTCTTAAGCCAGCCGCGCCATTTCTGGAGATAATATCTTCCAAGATAGTTTTACCATGTCCTTCCAGTCAGCTTCCAATTTATGTCAATAAGCGAACCCAGCTCATCCTCCTCAGACGCTACTAGCTCTGCTTGTTTTTTCTGTTGTAAAAGAGGATTGTGTAGGTGCTAATGGTGCCCTCACAGCTTCCAGGAAAGGTGAGACCCACAGTGGCCATGAGTGACCTGTTCATTGGCCAAACTGTAAAGCCCCATGTAAGCTCTGAGCGGTTACGTGGTCTGGACTGACCTGCTGCAGACACATCGCGGACATGCCAAGTGGCCTAGCGGATAAGGAGTTGTGCGCCAATCCAAAGACACAGTTCAAATCCTCCAGCTGCTCAGGGGGCAGGCAGGCAGGTTTCCGTGCCGTTTACTGCCTCTGAAAACCTGCTGGAGGGTCAGTCACGAGTTGATTCTGACAGGGCAATATTTAGTCTCCAGTGTACTTTTATGATATGGAATAAAAGTTTTTTATTAAATAACTGGGAAATGAAGATCTTGTGCAATGAACAGTTCCTGAATTTCCGAATGAAGTGGGCCTGTGCAGGAGGAGCTGAGCTATGCAGTGGTCCTGTGGTGTGGACAGCGGTCCTGTGGTGTGGACAGCCCACCTAGTGATCTGTCCTTGCGCTCCCCTCTGCAGGCTGTGGAGTCCCCGCCATCCACCCTGTGCTGAGTGGCCTGTCCAGGATTGTCAATGGCGAGGACGCTGTCCCCGGCTCCTGGCCCTGGCAGGTGTCCCTGCAGGTGAGGCTGTGGAGGGCACCTTGTGGTGGTGACTGGCCTGGGCATGCTGTCCAGGGAGGGGTCACTGACTCACTCGCCTGCCTCCCCAGGACAGCACCGGCTTCCACTTCTGCGGAGGCTCCCTCATCAGCGAGAACTGGGTGGTCACTGCTGCCCACTGCGGTGTCAAGTAAGACCTGGTGGGGGTGCAGCTCTGCTTCCAGCTCCCTGGGTGGGGGGACGCTGTCCAGTGGGGTCAGGGGAGAGGGAGGTGCACAGCTCTGCTTCCAGCTCATAGGTGGTGGGGGCACAGAACTCTGCATTGCTGGCTATCAACTCCCCCGTTCTGTCCAGGACCTCCGACCTGGTGGTGGCTGGGGAGTTTGACCAGGGCTCAGATGCAGAGGACATCCAGGTGCTGAAGATTGCAAAGGTAGGCCCCGCCCTCTGGCTGGCTGGGGTGGGCAGCCTTGGGCTGGGGATGTGGGTTTGTCTTCCCTAGAGGGGCCACAAGGAAGGTGGTCGTCATCCCTGCAACCCTGACCCTAAGTGGACCCTCCCCACAGGTGTTCAAGAACCCCAAATTCAGCATGCTCACTGTGCGCAACGACATCACCCTGCTCAAGCTGGCCACGCCCGCCCGCTTCTCCGAGACCGTGTCCGCCGTGTGCCTGCCCAGCGCCGAGGACGACTTCCCCGCCGGCTCCATCTGCGCCACCACCGGCTGGGGCAAGACCAAGTACAATGGTGAGCGTGGCCCCCACGCCCCCTTCCCTGCCAGGGTCCACAGGGAACCCTAGGAGCTGAGAGGAGCATGGGGGAGGGCAGCGGTCACTGCTCCACTGGAGTGATGGGCCCTGACCCTGTCCTCGCTCCTCAGCCCTCAAGACCCCTGAGAAGCTGCAGCAGGCCACCCTGCCCCTGCTGTCCAACGCCGACTGCAAGAAGTACTGGGGTACCAAGATCACCGACGTGATGGTCTGCGCAGGCGCCAGCGGCGTCTCCTCCTGCATGGTACCCCAACCCCGCGGTCCAGCCCCCTCAATCCTGGGGGCAGAGCCTCTTCCTTAGAGGCCTGGGTGTCCCCTTCCCCCACCCCTCCCCCAAACAGCCAAGATTAATGACAGCTGCCCTAGAATGAGGGAGGGTGCCCTGGGCCAGGCATGGATGAGGGTTCAGTGGGCATTTCCTCCCAGCTGCCCAACCTGATCCGGCTGAGGGGGGTCAGGCCCCACCATGGTCTAGTTGATGCAGAGCTGGACTTCTGTGCCCAGGCAGGTCATCTCTCTGCACCCCCGTTCCCTTCTGGACCCCAAGTCAGGGTGTCCTGCAGTCCTGGGGCAGGACTTCCCCGTGTGACATGCTCTCTCCCCACAGGGTGACTCCGGCGGCCCCCTGGTCTGCCAGAAGGACGGTGCCTGGACACTGGTGGGCATCGTGTCCTGGGGCAGCGGCGTCTGCTCCACCTCCACACCCGCCGTGTATGCCCGCGTCACCGCCCTCATGCCCTGGGTCCAGGAGATCCTGGCTGCCAACTGAGCTGTGGGTGCAGTGACACAAACCCGTTCCCCAGAACCCCCAATAAATGCATTTGTACAGGAGCGCTACTGTTGTGTGTTATCTCTGGGCAGCTCTTAGGACATGGTGTTGGGAGGTGGCTGTCCCATACGGGGGGGGGGGGCGGCGGCGCAGTTATGGTCTAAGTTCCTCCATACCAGTATGGGCAAACTAGAAAATATGAAGAAACTAGAAATAGAAGCGTGTGTGCCCCTGCTGAATTCAAACCTCCAGGGACTCAGTGGTGAGGTATGTTGAGGAGGAGCCTGTCCATCTCCTGGAAGATGGACAGCTGGTGGATTCGAACCACCTTTGGTGCTAAGCAGCACCTCCAGAGCTCTAAACATACAAGGTAGGAAACTGCCTGAGAGAGAGGCTGGTGGAGTAGAACCACAAGCCTCTAGGTTGGCAGCACAACTCCTTACCACTAAGCCAAGTTGAGCTCTTAGCAGAATAAGCTGCAAAAACACCTACTAAGACTTGCCTCCTGCCCTAACCTCTACCAGGTGTCCCGGCCATTAAGAGGGGCAGGTCCGGGTAAGGTTGCCACCTGGTGCTCAATATGAGCATTGCAAGATGATGCAGTGGGTCAGCACTAGGCTGTTGACTGGTCAGCAGATGGAGCCACTAGCTGCTCTCTTCAGCAGAAAGCTAAGTCGGGCTGCACCTGGAAGATCTACAGGCTTGGAAACGCCATGGGGCAGCTCCACGCCAGCCGGAGGGAGAGGACGGCAGGGGTCTGAGGATGTTAAAACCCAGTGGTGGTCAAATGAAATACAATGAGTCAGACTGTCATTTAAAATTGAGTAACCTTACATATTAAGTAAAAAGAAATGAATATATTTTATTTAACCCAGTATATCCAAAATATCATTTCAACATGTAATCAGCATTTAAAAATGAGAACTCATCCTTGACAGGGCTGGGTGTCCCCTCTCCCCTGATGAAGTAGCCACTGGCCCCAGGGGGTGAGGGCTGAGGAAATCACTATTTTGAACCTTGGCCTCTCTCCAATCTGAGTTCCAGATGCAGCCTGGCTTAAAGGATCGGAATTTTGAGACCAGCCTGCTGACCACCCTCTTGTTTACTTTGTCCCTGTGTGGCAGTGACTTGAGCACAAAGGATAAAACTGATGGGTGTGACAGCCGACTCTGGGGTGTGAACCCTCTGAGGTCCAGTGCTGAGGCAGCATCTGCCACCCGCCCTGGCCTGAACTTCTCAGGGCACTGGTGCCCTCTGACCAGAACATTGCTTATGGCGCTGGCACATCTCCTAGGGCCGTCACGGGCTGGGCGCAGTGTCGGGCAGCCCACCAAGCTCTCTGAGCCTTTGGACCCCTCCCCCACCATCTACCACAGCTGTTCTGACCTTTCGGCCTGTGTGGCCACAGCACCATTCAAGTGGCATACGTCCGTAAACAGGGACTCTGAGAAACCTGCACATCAGGGATCAGTGCCCAGAAATGAGACTCCTGGGTTAAAAACCATGCAGGATCTGAATGTTAAAAGACAGAGCTGAGATGTCTAACAAGGAGTCATCCCAAGTTACATTTTCAACAGCGGTGCACCACTCTGAACTATTTGCCTCATGACCTTGCCTTGAGAAATGAAGGTGAAAACTGAATTTAAAATCAAACATTTACGTTCTGACGTTCTCAAGAGAGTCACTCACATCCCCGTACAGGCAGTGCCTGGTGCAGCTCGCGCCAATTCTACCAACCTTGCGACGTTACACTAACTTGTCCCCACTCTAAACGGCTCAATGTGCTGCTTTTAAATCCCTGATAGTCTCCGAGCCTTTTCTTACATGAACCTAAACTACTCCTGAGCTTGTCCCCGCTCAGGGCGACCCTCCGTCGGGGCTGGGATTTTGAGGCTGTACATCCTTATGGAGAAGACTGTCCATCCTTCTCTTGAGGAGCAGTTGGTGGGTTCAAACCACCACCAAGTAACACGCTCCACCGACCGAAAACGTTTTCCTAACCCTGACGCTCAGGAAGACTTGTACTTGGTCCGAGTTATGCACAAATTCTTAATGACACAGCTGCGAAGAATATCATTTGCAAGCAAGAGGCTATCTGCACAGTCAAACCACACCCTTAAAATAACGAGAAAGAGCGAGCCTGTCTGCCTGTCTGTCGGCCGCCATTTTCACTTCTAACACTTGATTCCGACTGATTGGAAAAGTCTGGAGCTGCGATTCTGCAACCACGCCTAAAACGGCGTATCTTTGAGTCCCAGACATAAGTATATAAATAAAGAATAAGGTGATTAATTTTATTATTATTTGCTCTGGTTTGGTGAAGTTCTGACAGCCTAACTCAGGTCCCAAAGGGAAACGAAATTCAAGGAAATGGATATGCCTTTCACACAACAGAACACTCAACAACTTCACTGCTGAAGTGAGAATTTAAAGCAGCAACAGAACAGATACTGCTTGAGGATCATGCAAAATGAAGTCAACTATCCCCCTCAAGCCTCTGCGATGTAGCTGACTTTTGTGAACCACAGAAGCACCTGAAAAGTTCTGCAAAACAATTCTTAAGAAACAAGGCAAAGGTCAAGTAAAAGGCAGCGGTTCCTGGGCCCCATAACGTGGGACACGCATGTACCTGGAGGGAGACAGCCCACTGTGAACAGCAAAGGCCCGCAGGGGCAGTCTCTCCGCTGTCTCCTTTCACCCTCTACATCTCCTCTAACTTGTCTCCTACTTGCTTATTTATGCAAATAGTTCTTCTAGGAAGTCTAGCAAACCCCTAGAAATGGGTTAAAGCTCCAGCACCATCAAAGAGGCCACTCAGGTACAGGCTTGCAGGAGGAACGAGGCATGTTACACTCATCCTGTAGGTCATCTAGAAAACATCCTGGGTTGTAAAGGTACTGAAAACCCGCTGAAGTTTTGAAAGAAAACTCAGTTCAGTGTATCCGAATTACCATATTACTGTTGTATGCCGTCGAGTCGGAACCGACCCATAGGCCCTCCAGCGGGTTTTTAGAAGCAGTAAATCACACGGAAGGAGACTACCCATCCTTCTCCCGTGGAACATCTGGTGGATTTGAAATGCATGTTTGGAATTACAGCACAGCTTAACACGAGGCCACCAGAGATCCCTAATTATCGTACAGGACAAGGAATTCAAACGCCCAGTGACTGTGTTACACTGACACGCACAGCCTGCAACACACAAGCTGTGTTTGTGGCATCACTTCACCATAAACACGTGGGCGGCCGGTACCTCCTCGGTACTGCTGCCTGGGGGGGGGGGGGTCCTTCACGCTTTCAGCACTCAGCTCCACCGCCGAGGGTGTCTGTACAATCGACTCTGTCCGGATGCACTCTTCACCTGTGCATCACCGCCAATCCTGTGTGACACCAGCCTTGTGGGATCCCCCTTTGTACGTGTTTCTGAGATGACCACCTGCATCTCAGCATGACTTCCCATGTTCCTCTCCACGGTTTCTTCCACATTGCAGCACTGTCCAGGCAGGGTCCCCTCTGCAAAGGGGCTGCGGTCTCAGGGTCTGTCCCCCGTGTGCACCCGCTGGTGGACGCTGAGGCGGGACTTCCGGCTGAAGGCCTTCCCACACTCGGGGCACTCGTAGGGCTTCTCGCCCGTGTGGATGCGCAGGTGCAGCCTGAGGGTAGACCTCTGGCTGAACGTCTTGCCACACTCGGGGCACTCATAGGGCTTCTCGCCCGTGTGAGTCCTCGTGTGGATGATGAGCTGCGAGTTCTGGATGAAGGATTTGCCGCACTTGCCGCACTCGTAGCGCTTCTCGCCCGTGTGGATCTTCTGGTGGATGATGAGGTTGGACTTCTTGAAGAAGGTCTTGCCGCACTCGGTGCACTGGTAGGGCCGCTCGCCGGTGTGGATCCTCTGGTGGGTGGTGAGCTCGAACTTCTGGGCGAAGGTCTTGCCGCAGTCGCCGCAGCCGTAGGGCTTCTTCTCCATGTGCGCCCGCTGGTGCACGATGAGGTTGGACTGGTGCGTGAACGCTTTGCCGCACTCGGGGCACTCGAAGGGCTTCTCCCCGGTGTGGATGCGCTGGTGCTTGATGAGGTTCGCCTTGTGGGAGAAGGTTTTCTTGCAGACGTCGCAGTCCTAGGGCTTCTCCCCGGTGTGGATTCTCTTGTGACGGACGAGGAGGGATTTAAAGGAGAAGGTCTTATCACAGTAATTACAAATGAAAGGCTGAACCAGGCTTTTCATTTTCTGATGCTTAAAAACGGCTTCTTTGGGGCTGAGGGCCTTCCCGCCCTTACTGTACTCCGGGTAGTGCAGGCCGGGCCGGGCTATCTCCTGCTTCAGGTACAGGAGCGCTCTCCCAAGTCCACTGCACTCCTCTGCTTTCTTGGCCGCATAGCTGCCGTTACTGCTCAGTAAGTCTGCACTGCACTGCAGTGTTTTCTCATAGAAGTCGTATTTATAGGGGACTTGTCTTAGAGAAACAAAGTCTGTGCCCAGGTTCAAGGCCTTTTCAAAGACATTACCTCTGTCCTCCAGCGGGGTTTGGTTTTTAAGGGTTAGATACTGCCTGGTCTGCCTGTCGGGGATTCCTGGCTCCCTGTCCACCGGGCCATCCGCCTTCCACACTTCCACTGAAAGCAGGTTGCTGTAGTTCTCCAGCATCACATCCAAATACAGGATCCGCTGAGAGGGGTCCAGCTGTTCCCATTCTTGCTGAGTGAAGTCCACAGTCACATCCGTGAAGGATACCGACCCCTGATATTTATTCATCTCCTACAAGCTTTTATGCAAAAGCAGAGACTTATGATGGCAGAGCTGGAGGTGCGCAGCCTCCACTCCCGGCTCAGGGCCACGTCGGGTCACCGCGAGGGCCAGCAAAGCCCAGAGTGGACAGGGGTCCTGTCGCCCACTCGCTGCTGAGGTGGGGGAAGGGCGGCTGCGGCGGGCGACCGCCATGTTCAGCTTTTTGAGGAAGCTCCAAACTGTCTTCCAGAATGGTTGTACCATTTTACAATCCCACCAACAATGTATAAGAGCTCTTTTCTCAAAAAAAAAAAAAAAAAAAGTTCTTTTCTCACCACATCCTCTCCAACATTTATTACTTGCTGCCCTGTTAAACTTTGCCACTGTTACTGGAGTGAGATGGTATATCATTGTGGTTTTGATTTGCATCTCTCTTATTGACAGTGATTTGGAGCATTTGTTCACGTTTCTGTTTGCAATTCAAATATCTTCCTTTGTGAAAATTCTTTCCATGTCTTTTGCTCATTCTTTTTCCTATGGAGGCCCAGGAATATTCTGTAAACATTTGTTATAAGACTCTTGCCTGAGATGATATTGCCAAATGTTTGTTTCCAGTCTGTAGGTTTTCTTTCCACCCTTTTGGAAAAGGTTTTTAATGCACACATGGATTTAATCTTTAGAATGTCTCATGCATCAATTTATCCTCTTCAGATTGTGCATTTCTGGGTGTATTTGGCAGTCTCTTTAGACCTTGGAATTTCACTTCTAAGCTTGATCCCAGTTTGACTCTTATGAAGGTTATGGTTTTGGGCTTTACTCCCATGTCTCTGATCCACTTTGGGTTGATTTTTGTGTATGGTGTGAGATATGAATCCTGTTTCAGCTTTCTGCATATGGAAGTCCAGTTTTGCCAGCACCATTTGTTGAAGAGGTTATAACCTCAACATTTAATAGCTTTGATTTCCTTGTTGAATATCAGTTGACCATATACAGCTGCATATATTTCTGGGTTCTCAGTTGTGTTCCATTGGTCTATGTACCTGTCATTTTACCCATACCATACTGTTTTGGTTACTACAGCTGTGTAGTAGGTTTTGAGATCAGAGAGTGCTATACGTCCCACTTCATTTTTCTCAGAAGTGTTTTGCTTATTTGAGGTCTCTTGCCTCTCCAAAAAATTTTATCATTTCCCTTGAAATCTCCTTGAAAAATGAACTTGGTAAGTAGATGGGATTGCATTAAACATGTAGACTGCTCTTATATTGAGTCTTATCCATGAACAGGGCACATTTTCCCATTTCTTTTGTTCTTTTATTGTGCCTTGCAGAAATGTTCTGTAGTTTTATATATATCTGTCTGTATCTTTTGTACCTCTAATTAGGTTCACTCACAAGTATCTCAATTTGTCAATTTGTGGTTGGCTATTGTAAATGGTATTGCTTTCTTGATTTCCTTTTCTGAGTTCTCTTTGTTACTGTAGAGAATTCCTATTGATTTTTTTATATTGATCTTATATCCTTGTCATGCTACTAAATTGGCCTATCAACTCCAGCAAGATTTTTGTTTTGTTTTGTTAAGTCTTTGGGGTTTTCTCTGTATACTAACGTATCATCTGTATATAGCGACAATTTAACCATCTCTTTGCTGATCTGAATGTCTTTTTATTTTCTTCTGTTGTTGTATTGCCCTAACAAGCACTTCCAATACAATAGCTAAAAGAAGTGGTGAAAGTGGGCATCTTTGTCTGGTCCCTGTTTGCAAAGAAAATGGTTTATAGTTTTTCTCCATTGAGAATGGTGTTGGCTCTTTGTACTGAATATATACTTTTCACCATATTGAGGAAATTCCCTTCTATTCCAGTTTTGCTGAGTGTCTTTATCAGGAAGGAGTGTTGGATTTTGTCAAAAGACTTTTCTGCGTAAATTGCTAAGATCATAAGATTCTTATTATTTACTTTGTTAATATAGTGAATTACATTGATTGTTTTTCTTATGTTGAACCATCCCTGCATACCTGTTATGAATCCCACTTGTTTATGAGGAATTATTCTTTTTGATGTGCTTTTGGATTCTCTTGGCTAGGATTTTATTAAGGATTTTTGCATCTATATTCATGAAAGATATTGGTTTGTAGTGTTCTTTCTTGGTATTATGTTTTCCTCATTTTTGTATTAGGGTTATGCTTGCCTCACAGAAAGACTCTGGAAGTGTTCTTTCTTTTTGAATTGTTTTAAATAATTGAAGTAAAATGGATGCTAAATCCTCTCTGAATGTTTGGTAGAATTCGGCTGTGAAGCCATCTAATCCAGGAGTTTTATTTTAGGGAAGTCCTTTTATGATCTTTTCAGTTTCTTCTCCTGTGATGTGTCTGTTCGAGTGTTCTATATCTGTCCTTGTCAATCTGGGCAGGGGATGTGTTTCAAGGAATTTTTCCATGTCCTCTAGGTTTTTTAATTTATCAGAGTTTAGCTTTTTTGTAGTATTCTGAAATTATTGATTTAATTTCCTATGGTTTTCTTGTGCTGTCATTTCTTTTTTTCCCCCTATAATTATATTTTATTAATTTTCATAAACATTTACAGAGATTTTGGGTTTCCATTCATTCATTGTTGCACTATTCTCTCTACCCTCCTCCCAGTTTGTTCTTGTCCAAATGCCACAGTGTTTGTCAAAGCCAGTTCTGATTAATCTTCTTTGTCAGTGTGTCCTTTGCCATTCCCTATCACTCCTCCCTGAGAGAGACTTCACCCTGAGTCATAAGGAAAAGGGGATGGCATATTCTCTTAGCTACTTCCTGCTGAAAAGGGACGCTGTGGGTTTCAGGGTGAAGATCTTCTCTCACTACTCTAAAGGGCCCCTTTGGCAGTAGGAAACACATAGACTATTATGGAGATTGATTTTGGAATTTAGATGCACTCTTATTGATTGTGCTTGGCCATACATGTTCATATCCTTGAAGATGTATCATGGGGGTGTTGCATCCTAGAAGACACAAATTTGAATAACAAGTTATAAGTACATGAGTCCAAAAATTATGGAAAAGTAAAAGAAAAGATTCTTTCATTGTTTTACAAACCCTCCCCCCAGGTCCCCTCCACCATGTAGCCCTCGCTCTAGTCTCCTGTGATGACAGAGATACCTAGTTATATATCTCTTTTAAACAGTTTTCTCCCTCCTCTGTTTCAGTGCAGTATACATTATTGAACCCATCTTACTCAGTCTCTCCCCAACCCCAAGGACAGTCCCATTCTACAACAGTGGCACCATGTAATATTTGTCCTTTTGTGACTGGGATATTTCACTCAGCATAATGTTCTCCAGAGTCAACCATTTTGAATAATATTGCATGAGTTCCTTGTTTTTTAATGCAGCATAGTATTCCATTGTGCGAATATACCACAGCTTCTCTAGCCATTCGTTTGTTGATGGGCACTTAGGTTGTTTCCAAGTCCTTGCTATTGTGAACAAACCTGTAATAAACATGGGTGTGCATATATCTGCTTGGATGTCAGCTATGGTCTCTTCAGGGTATATTCCCAGTAGTGGGATTGCTGGGTCAAATGGTATCTCTATTTACAACTTTTTGAGAAAGCGCCATACTGCTTTCCACAGGGGTTTGTGCTGTCATTTCTTAATCAAGTTATCTGTGTCTTTTCTTTTTTTAAAAAAAATTTGTTAAATTTGCCAGTGGTTTGTCAATTTTATTGACCCTTTCAAAAAAATCAACTCCTGGTCGTATTGATGGCTTCAATTGTTTTTCTTGTTTCTATCTATCTCATTGATTTCAGCTCTTGTCCTTATAATTTATTTTATTCAAGAGGTTGTAGGAATAGATTGTTAATCTTTTTCTATTTGCTGAAGGTGTTGAGTCAGATCATTGATTCTTCTTTCTTCCTTTTTTATGTTTGTGCCTGTTGCTATGAACTGCCCCCTGAGGACTGCCTTAGTTATATCCCAGAAGTTTTGATAAGTTGTATTTTCATTATCATTTGCTTCAAGGAACTTTTAGTATTTCATTCATTATTATTTATAACCCAATCACGTTCTAGCAGGGAGTTGGTTAGTTTTCACTGAAGATTGCTTTTGATAGGATTGTAATTTTCACTATATTGAGTTTTCCTTTATAGGAACAGAGAATATTTTTCCATTTTGTTAGGTCTCATTGTTTCTTGTAATAGTGCTTTATAATTTGCTTTATTAAAAATATTTTATAAGTCATAGGTCAGTGAAAGAGAGGGAGATTCTGAATAAGATGGATTGACACAGTGACACTACCAATAGGTTCAAGTATATTAGAGATAATCAGGATGACACAGGAGAGGGCAAGATACCAATCTACTCTTCATAGGATTGCCAGGAGTTGTAGTTGACACAATGCCACCTAGCAACAACAATATTTTCTGTTTACTTATAACTCTATTTTTGTTGTTGAGTACCATTGAGTCAGAAACTACCCATAACTAACACTCCAGTGGGTTTTCAGAGGCAGTTTAATTGCACATGAGGAGATTGCCATTCTTCACTCACAGAGGAGTTCGTGAATTAAAGCAGCACGCCTTTGGGATTGCAACACAGTTTCTTAATGAAACACTCATATTAATAGGATTACTTTCCTCGACTGTCTTTATCAATAAGTTTGGATACTAAAATAAAGTACCTTGAGACATAAAACTGGTGTTTTCAACAATGACATCTTTCACACTTAGATCTTCTTGTTCTTTAATGGCTTTAAGTGTTGCATATCAGACTTTGAACTACTGTATCAAGATAACTGTTCTTTATCTTATTAAAACGATGCCAGTGTTTACATAGTTGGAGAATGCAGGCAACCTGACTTTATCTTGAGTATCTTTTAGCATATTAGTTTTTAGTGTCCTTGACAATGACACAAGCTGAATGCTCATGTACTGAAAATGGTTCTTATTTCTCTAGATTTCCCCCCCCCCTTCATTGTCTGCAGGTGTCACAGAAGGCAAATGAATGCTATCAATGATTTCCACCCTGTTAGAAATCCTGGCCACTGTGTAAAACATCTAATACTTTGGGACTGCTGAGTCTTTATAGGCAGGTGGCTCACCAAGTGTGTGATTTTCAAGAGCCTTACATACATGTTAAGTGCTAAATAGATTCTTGTAAGTAGAGCTCATCCTAGTCTTTTGAAAATATACCTAGGTCTAATTTTAAAAGGTAAGAAAGTGATGAATGACTAGTCTATGATTTGTCAATGGAAAGTTTCACAATGGACTCTTTTAGATATGGATATTTATCAGTGGTTAAGCCCTTAACTACTAGCTATAATTTTGGGAATTGGAACCCACTTAAGAAGGTTTGGGAGAAAGAGCTGGCAATCTATTTCCAGAATTCATAGCCTTGAAAACTTCGTGAATGCAGTTTTACCTTGAAACATAGGAGGTTGTCAGAAATTGGGATCCTGGGTATGTCTGATTAAAAGAAAAATAAAGAGTCCTATTTTTATTTTACAGAGTGAGCTAGGGCAGCATAGCCCATATCATAAACCAAGGTTCCACCATGAACACTCCATGTTCTGGTGGCAAAGATGGGCACTCTCTTCTCATTGCCTTTTACAACCTTGGAAAACTGACTTAAGGCCACTGTGAATTAAAACCAACTTTACTGACTATGAAATTTGTTTTTTCAGATTTTCTTATGGCTCTATTCTTTGGCTCTATTTTAGTAAAGCTATGTAATTGATATTAGGTAAACAGTATGACACTGGCATTTAGGTTTGACATTTCAAACAAAGTTGCCATTTTCCCCCCTCTCTACATTTATTTCATGAACATAATTCTTAAAGTTATATACATTGCTTTCTGAGTGTGAACATAGGTACGTTTGGAGCTCATTACTTAATCAGAGGAGGGGCTAATACCTAGAGAAAGAGATCTTACTTGGGAAAGTAGAGAAAGACTCTGCATGAGGTGGATTGAAGCAGAGGCTGCAGTGAGACTAAGTAGAACAGAGATTGTGGGATTGTGCAGGATTGGGCAAAGTTTCATTCTCTTGTGCTTAGGGTTATACTGAATGAGAGCCAGCTCTATGGCACATAACAACAATTTATTCAGGCTTACAATTTATTTAGTGATAATTTGGAAGACATAATTAATTATCATCACAGAACCTTAAGCAATGGCTTATGTAGCCTAGCTCTACTTTCCCCCTGCATTTGTTTCGATCATCATATATTCTCTAAAAAAACCCCCAAAATAAAAAAAGACCACCCAATACAGCCAGTGATGGACAAAGAATAATATTTAGTAACTGAGACATAACTGAAAGGAATGGTAATTCTTTTCACCCTGAGACAAAATTGTTGTTAAGGTTACTTATACTGATGGTGTGGTGTTCAAATTAGCTGAAAGAGCATCATTTTAAGCTGCATTTGGCTTTAAAATTTGGTATGCCATTGAGTTATATTTTGAGAGAAAATGAAAAAAATTAAGCCCACTCTGGGTGAAAGAGACATCTCTTTCTTTTTTGGAGGATAGCGTGCCATCATGCTATGTTTGTGGATGACTTGCAGAAAGGCCATAGTCTGCAGCGTGTTTCATTGCTAGCCAAAAGGCTGTGCATGCATTTTCAACTCTAATAAAGATTTACATCCTCAGAGACCTAATTACTATGGGCCAAAAATAGTGGGGCTGTCTGTTGCAGAAGGTCATATTTATATCCCATGTACGTTGCCTGGTCAAATATGCTCTCCTTGCTGTCATGTAAAATGGGCAGATGACCATGGTTAAGGACAAATTGTTGTCTCATAGGTCTGTCCAGCTTTGCCCGTCTCCATCATCTCTGTTGCCTGAGTGAGGGACCAAAGTGCTCTTACACATCATGAGGAACAGGTGAAACATGCCACTGTTTTTTTGTTTGTTTGTTTTGTTGTGTGTTTGTTTTTTTTTCATGAGCAAACATTGGAATTGGGAATAATATTCTCCTTGTTTTAGTCAAAAGACTTCATGGTTCATGGTGGGTAGAGTTGTATTATGGAGCCTTGCTGGCACAATGCTTAATGCACTCAGCTGCTATGCAGAAAGTCTATTGCTTGAATCCTCTAACCTCTCTGTGGGAGAGAGAAACGAACATCTATTGTTATAAAGAGTACAGCTCTAGAAACTATGGAGCAGTTACATTTTGTCCTACAGGATCTCTACTAATTAAAATTCTAAGAACCCTTGGTTATATCACATGGATTAGGACACTTAATTGGTGGTTACAGATCATGATGACATTATTAAAATTCTTCATACATCAAGAAGATGTGTGCAAAACTCTCCTCTTTTATTGCAATCATTTGCCATTTCTTCCTTAAAAATCTTATTCATACATGAATATTACCTTCTACAATTTGGAAAGGTTTGATGTATAAACTTTAATTTAGTTTGATCTGCTCATCTTTCATGAGTCCAACCCTTAGCCTATTATGGCACTAGGACTCCTTATTGTCTGTATTGTATATATAAAATGAACACATATTTTGTTAAAATAATAAAGATAAGCTTCCAATGAATCCAAAAGCTCTAGTTCTAGCAATTATTTGAATAGTTTCTGTACGTATCTAAATGATTTCAAGTTCCATTTCAGCCTGTATTTCTCAAGAATTTAGTTAGCATTTCATATTTTTCACTTAAAAACTCTGAGAAGCAGTATTTATTTCCTTCATTGTCTTTGCTAGAAAGGAACATATGTGTACCTAAAATTGACATGGCTTTTATTAACTAGAAGATAGTTCTAAAGTTTGTGTCTATGTCCAGCTTGCTCATACCTTAGGCTGAGATGGACTAACTCCTATTCTTATTCACACATTCTCATTTTTTATTTTGCAATAAAAAACTTGATTCTGTATCAGTGGGTGTTTTGTCTATATTTCCAGTGTAGCTCTAATTCCCACAGGGCATCAAAATATCCTGGTGAGAATATCAGCCAACAGAGATTCCATGAAGGAGGTGGAGTCTGTTGCTGATATTAGAATTATGTAAAAGCTCAATTCCTGGAGAAAGAATGGAGTAGAGAGACTGTGTTTTTCATAAAAGCCCTCAACTCAAACATATACTCCATATTTATTTCAACCTTGTGTCACAAAGATATACCGCACATAAAGATGACTGTTTCTTTCACAGCCATTGTTCTGTAAAAGAAAATATATTTTGTTCAGTAGCTTTTCTGGAAGGGAGGAATAATCCTTTCCACTAGAGCAACTTGTGCAACATACCTTGATGCTAAAAATTGCCTGCATGCCATTCTCAATGGTTAAGTGGATGCTGCAAATTAAGTAGCAACTTCAGCTATCTTACTTAAGGTGGAGATAAGAAAATCATCTGTAATGCAGTGTGAAAGTGAGAGCATTTTCCTCCTAACTGCGGTGTAAAAAAGAAGCTGAAAATCAGTTGACAGCATTCCATTTGGCAAGCAGCAGCACTTCAGTAAGTCAGTGCTACTGAGAGCCCACTGGAAGGCTTCATCTGAAAGTGAAATAAATGGATGAAAGCTTAGTCTCAAAGTACTTTGATTCTTCTTCACAGAATGTACATGTATGTTTTAGGAACATATTTTAGTAACATGTCACAAGAATGCATATACCAGTCAATGGTGTTAAAATCCTTGCCATGGTTTTTAGAAATAAATGAACATAATTTACAGTTTGTACCAGAATGAGTTTATAATAATTTTGATATGTAAAAGATTACTAAACAACATTTAAAATGACTTGTGTGTGGAGTCTCTGGCTTCCCATAAGCAATTACTATGAAAGGACAGTAAAACAATAACTGAAGTAATTCTTTTTATCTCAGTAAAGATATCATAGGGAGGATATCTTCTTAACATTTATGATACTCAGTTCTAATTGTCCAACTAGAGACACTTCTTCCGACCTTAAAGGCAGGGATCATATACAGGGCATAACACACTCCACAGCTCCAGGTGTCAGAGTTGCCAAGAAAGACAAGATTTTAACCTCAGCATTAATGGAACAACACTTACAGAAAAGGGACAGAACAATGTTAGATTCAGTTGTGGGTGTCAGTTCTCCAGTGCTTCAAAGCCAGAGAGGTACTATCTGCAGTACCCAGTGAAGAGAAGATGGTGTGCATACATCCCTTTTGTGCTACAGATGAGAGAATAATTTCCACTTCAGCCCATTGGAACAGAAATTATTCAGCCAGGTGCTCTGTAACACAATTTCTGGGATGTTGACAAGCACTTAGACAAAGAGGACAGGAATGTGATGATAGGCCACCAGCTGCCACAGGATGTATTTTGGGTTAAACAGTCACACTAAAAGAAAATCAGCCCACACGCACATGCCATCCAAGAACCAAGCATGTACTTCTGGTCCTTAGTACAGTGGCTTGAGCTCAGACTGCCCTCCCCAGACTTGTCTTAGAGGTTTTGTTTTTTATGTTATAATAAGTTAGGTTATTTTCTGATCATGCCTAGATGGTGTGCTTGAAGACAAGAGGATGTTTTTATTTGTTTATTTGTTTTTTTTATAATTAAACAGTACCATTAATTTATAGGGAGTTTTGGATATCAACTCCCATAAGATTTATTGCCTCTGCAGCTTGTTGGAGGGTTAGCTATGAGTTGGTTCTGACTTAACAGTACATAACAACAACATTACCTGATAGATCCCTTTACATATAGTATGTTGATTATTTTTAAATAAAACTTAAAATTTTTCCATTCTAGCTTTTGCTTCGTGCCATTATCATCATTATACTGAACTGAGTAATGAGTGTTCCAAGGAAACTTAAAATACCTTTTCAAAATCGTACCACCTTTTGAAATTGACCACATATTGATTTTTTCCTATTCTATTGAAAAATATTTGAAAAGAAATATCTCTTATATATTGCTCCCAAGTAAATTCAATCAAAATATGAGCACTCCTTTCACAGAAATATATATTTCACGTTATTACAACAAATGAAACATTAAATGTTTGTTGTGTTCCTTTGGAAAATCCCTGTTCAAACATGATGCCAGCTTGCTATAGAATATTGCCACTAAAGAAGAGGTGCAGAATTTGTCAACCAATATGAAAGGCTGCAAAAAGGACCACCACACCATTTCTCTGGGTTTGATACAGGCCTGGGCGCCATTGATCCTTTTTGTTTATTGCCACAACAAATTGAAAGAGGTTCCAATCTTAAAGTTCAGCAAAACCCATGAAAGCTAAAACCTCTGAAAGGCAGAATCCTGTTAGAGAAGGAAAACTCAAATATTTTCTGCAAAAATGCGTGATAGAAAATTGTAAAGAATTGCACCTGTGAGACACAGAAAAATGGCAACAGCCATGTTAAATTCTGACTGTTACAGAACTTAACACTGTATATCAAAAAAAGAAAGCCCATATGCAGAGGGCTAAACCCAGTGTGATAATATTGAAATGCTGTGGAATGCACTTTTCTATAGAGAATAACAGCATCTTGAGTGGTAGACGCAATTAGATGATCAATTATGGCAGAAAAGTGGAAGTTTCAAAGGTATTCAGAGAGGAAGGCTGAAACATCTACTTTCAAATGATAGTAGCCTTGAAAACGTTGTAGAGCAGTCCTACTTCTTGTAGCATGCACGGAAGCTCCATGAGTTGGAGCCTATGCTATGGCAACTGGCTTGGGTTTTGTGATAGAGAAATAGAATAAACTCTTGTGGAAAGGTTTCTAGGTCTCCTGCTTTCTTGAAATATCCTCCTCATTGCTTATTTTTAAAGAATCAGAATAAAGCCTTTCTCAGAGAAGAGGGCACCACTAGATTTTCAAAAGCACCACACCATGCATGGTTCTATTCATTTTTGCTTTGCTGTGACTTTCAGGTATGCAGTTTTCCATGCCCTTTTCCTGTGAACCATATAACCCGAGTTTCCTCTTCTAGGTCTGCCTTCTGCAGCCTTCTCAGCCAGGACATCCTGTCAGGTTAGTCTGTCATCCATCACCCTCAAACCTACTTGCATCCTGTTGTCATATCTATATTTATACTTTTAATAATAATATATAACACTCTTTCTTACACTCAATTAGTTGAGGTCAACATTTCCACAGCTCTTTCTTGCAGCAATCATCACATCACAACCCAGGTCATCTTTAATAGCTTGAAGAGCAGGAAGATGAGTCATAGCTCAAGAATGAAAGTGAAATCTTAGGCATTGAGCTCTGTTTAGACCTAAATTAGTTTGGGCAGTTTTCCAAGTCTAGTTATAACAGACAAATCAATACCTACATGGTTGCTGTGGGGTATTTTTTGTACTCCATTGGCTAGACTCAAGGAACCCTGGTGGTGAAGTAAGTGATTGCTGCTAAGTAGAAGGCGAACAGTTCAAACTCACCAGCCACTCAACAGAAGGAAGAGGAGGAGATGGTCTCTATTGTTAATATTTACAGCCTTGGGAATCTGGTAGGGGGATTGCCAGGAGTCAGAAGGAATGTGATGGCAGTTAGTTTTTTGTTTTGGGTTAGGTGGACTCATAGAACGACTTAATTGACTGCTTACTAACATGCTAAAGGGGGGAAATTCAGACTTCTGGGTTTGTCATACTATCTGGGAGCAAAATTAGTAGGTGGCAGTCCAACACTGTGAGCACCTTCTCTGATGACGTGTACTGCCTTTATCCCTCAGTGAGTCTTCTTTCACGCTTCTGTTTCACTCTTTTGGTCCACATTTGTGCTTTATTGTTTAAGTGGGACATAGTTGTTGTATACTATCAAGTTGGAGTTGACCCATAGCTGACACTCTGGCAGGGTTTCACAGGCAGTTAATCACAGGAGAGGAAATTGAATATTTGTATCTCTGTCCCTACCTCTATCTCATCTATATCTATCTATCTATCTATCTATCTATCTATCTATCTATCTATCTATCTATTATCTATCTATCTATCTATCTATCTATCTATCTATCTATCTATCATCTATCGTTGTTGTTCTTGTTATTGAGATACCTATGACTCATAGTGACCCTATGTACAACAGCTCTGAACCTTGCCCTATGCTGAGCCAATATCATCTTCTCCGACAGATCCAGTCTCACTTCTCCAGTCACTGAGCCAATCCATCTCATCTTGAGTCTTCCTCTCCTCAACCCTTCTAAGCATGATGATCTTCTTCAAAGACTGGTCCCTCTTCATCACATGCCCAAAGTTTGTGAGATGCAGCTTCAGAATCCTTGTCTTCAGGGAGCAGCTTGGTGTCACACTCTCCAGGACTGACCTATTTGTTCTCCTGGCAGTCCATGGTATGTTCACCACTCTTCTTTAACACCACAACTAGAAGTCATCAAATCTTCTATTGTTCTTAGTCATTTTAGTCATTGTCCAGCTCTCTGACACATAGCAAGTAATTGCGAAGACTATGATCTGGATCACACACCCCTTATTCTCCAGACTGACATAAGTGCTCTAGAGAGGTCCCTGATAGCACACTTTCCCAATTCAATTCATCTTTTGACTTCCTGACCACTGATGCCAAAAGTGTTGATTATAGAACCAAGCAAGGTGAAGCTGTTAAAAATCTCAATCTCTTCTCTATCATGAGCCAATGGGCCCAGTGGTAAGAATCTTTGTTCTTTGTTTCCTTGATAGTAAGCTTCAATTAATTTTGAAGACTATGTCTCTCACTTTCTGAAGCAAACACCTCATGTCCTCTTCAGTTTCAGCAAGCTGCAAAGCACAGGTTGCTGGCGAGTCTTCCTCCATTTCTGACACCACATTCCTCCTTGTAAAGTCCAGCCTCTCAAATAATCAGTTTTGTAAGAGATATGGAGAGAGAATGCAACCTTGAGGGACACCTTTCCTGATCCTGAATCATGCAGTGTTTCCCTGCTCTGTTCTTACTGCTGCTTCTTGGTCCAAGTATAGATTTCACATCAGTACAATTAAGTATTCTGGAATTCTCATTTTTCTCAAGGTTAGCCACAATTTGTTGTGATACACACAGTCAAATGCCTTTGCACAGTTAAGGAAACACAGATAGACATTCCTCTGATACTCTCTGCTTTCAGCCAAAATCCATCTAACATTGGCTGTGATGTTCCTACAGCCATGGCCTCCTCTAAACCCAGGCTGCACATCTGGAAGTTCTCTTGCTGATGTACTGTCCCAGTGATTTTTGGATAATTTACAGGATCCTGTTTATGTATGATAATATGTGTGATAATTTCCATACTCTAACAGATCATCTCTTTTTTGGAATGAGAATAAATATAGATCTCTTTCAGTCAGTTGGTCAGGTAGTTGTCCTCCATATTTCTTGGAATAACTTGATGAGCACATCTAGGGCAGTATTTGTTTGTAGAAATATGTTGTTGTTGTTGCTAGGTGCCATCTGGTTATAGATGACTCATAGTGACCCTTTGAATGAAAGACCTGAACACTTGTATAATTTTCATAATTTCTCCTCTTTCATAGAGTTTCATGCTGAAATATATCAGTTGGTTTTCCAATTCCTAGAACTTTGTTTTTTGTCAATTCCTTCAGAGCAGCTTGAATTTCCTCCATCATCACCATAGGCTCTTGATCATATGTTGTTTCAAGACATTCTTCTGTGTCAGCCCGTTCTTTTTGGTATAGTGCCTCTGTGTACTTCTTATATCTTCTTTTGATGCTTCTTGGGTCATTCAGTATTCTGCCCTCAGGATCCTTAAGCAACCCGAAGCTTAAACTTGTTATTTAGTTCTTCCAGCTTAAGAAATGCCAAGTGAGTTCATCTCTTTTGATTTTCTGACTACAGCTATTTGCACATTTCTTTATAATACTTTGCTTTTTCTTCCCGAGCTGTCCTTCGAAATCTTCTGTTCAGCTTCCTGACTTCCTGATTTATTTCCTTTGCTTTGGCTTCTCAGTACTCTAGTGCAATATTCAGATTCTTCTCTTTCTTTTTTATTTTGAATTTTATTCTGATTTATTTACAAAGTTTGAATACATTGTTTTTCACAAAAGATCCTTCCTATTTCCTTCACCCCACCCACACATTGAATTGTGCAAGCCAGGATTAACACCCTACGCCCCCACGCTGAGTGAACTCAGACCCACAAGGAAAAATATTTTGTACAATTATTGTAGAATGTGTATGAGGATCCAGGGTGGGGCAGTCTTTTATGACATCCATCTTGGTATTTTCTCCCTCCTCTGTTTTTATAATGTCTTTTTTGCATTCCTCATGGATGATATTTTTTATATCCTCCCATAGCTCATCGTATCTGAACTCATTAATATTCAAGGTCTCCAACCTGTTCCTGAAATGGTCTTTGAATTCTGGCAGGATAGACCCAAGGCCAAACTTAGGTTCTTATGGATTTAATTTTAATTTTTTTAACTTTAGGTTGAACTTGTGTATGAATAGTTGATGATCTGTTCCACAATCAGCACCTGGCCTCGTTTTTGCAGCTGATATTGAGCTTCTCCAGTGATTTTTTTTCCCACAGATGTAATCAATCTGATTCCTCTGTAGACCATTAGGTAAAATCTATGTATATAGCTGCCTTTATGTTTCTTATGAAAGGTATTTACTATGAATAGGTCATTGATTGTACAGAATTCTGTAATTCTTTATCTAGCTTCATTTCTGTTACCAAGTTCATGCCTACCAACTACTGATCTTTCTTCCCTTTCCTCAACTTTTGTATTCCAGTCACCCATAATTATCAAGGTATTTTATATAACTTTATTTTATATATATATATATATATATATATATATATATATCACTATGCCACATAGTGTTTAATGTATGGCTATGTATAAAAACACTATGTCATGTAGAGTTGGCATTCACAAACATAACTATCCTTTGTCTCTAGTGCAAAAAAATGAAAAGGTTGTGATTTTTGTTAAATGCTGTCAAGATTATTAGAACTCTTCAAAACCCTGTGAACAAAAGATTAGAACCTTGCTCTGAGATGAACCATCCTCACAATATCCAATATGCTCAAGGGCATCATTACAATAGTTGTATTGATTCATGTTATTGAGGCCCTTTCTTTCTTTTGCTGCTTCTCTACTATTCTCAGCATAATATTTTTTCCAAGGATTTACCCCTCCTGGCAACATGCTGAAAGTATGTAAGATGAAGTTTTAACATCTTTGCTTCTAAGAAACACAATGGCTACACTTCTGTCAAGAGAGGTTAGTTTCTTCTTTTGGAAGTCTATAGGATATTCACTACTTTTTGACAAAGTCACAATGCAAAGGCATCTATATTTTTAGATCTTCTTTAATTATTGATCTACTTTCAGTTTCAAACTCTTGAAAGTAGGTTTCACCAATGTTACACTTCTTTTTGTTTCCTGACTGGTTCTATTGTAAGTGTTGATTTTTTTTTATAATTATATT
>NW_006399822.1:11309786-11311479 GCF_000299155.1 Elephantulus edwardii
ACCACTACGGCAGTGTAGTAGGATTTGAAATCAGGGAGTTAGACATCCCACACAATATTCAAGAGTAAAGTGTTGATTTTTGATCCAACTAAAATGAAATAGTTGATGATTTCAATGTTTTCTCCATCTATCATGTATTGCTCATTGGTTCAGTTGTGAGCATACCATTCTTGATGTTGATATGTAATCCAAATTGAATGATACAGTCCTTGATATTTTTCAGTAAGTGCTTCAAATCTTCCTCATTTTCTGCAAGTAAGGTTAATGGAGGTTGTTAATAAGTCTCCTACAATCCTGATGCCTCATACATCTTGATATAGTTGTTGTTGTTGTTATGTGCCGTTGAGTCATTTGCAACTCATAGCGACCCTATGTACAACAGCCCTAAACCCTGCTCTATCCTGTGCCAATAGCACTGCCTCTGACACACTCATCCAGATTACACCAGTCACTGAATCAATCCATCTCACAGAAGGTCTTCCCCTCTTGCACCGTCCCTCCACCCTCCTAAGCATGATGTCCCTCTCCAAGGATCTGTCCCTCCTTGCAACATGCCCAAAGTATGTCAGACGAAGCCCCAGAATCCTTGCCTCCAAGGAGTAGCTTGGTTTAACCCTCTCCAGGATGAATCTGTTTGTTTTCTTGGCAGCCCATGGTACTTTGAATACTCTTCTATAGTTAGGCTAGAATACTTATTGAACACATACTGAAAAAAGATACAACCCTGATGCATGCATTCTTTAATTTTAAACCATGCAGTGTTCTTTTTGGACGACTGTTGCTTGTTCTAATGTATAGCTTTCACATCAGCAAAATTAGTGTTCTGGAAATTCCATTCTTCTCAAAGTTGTCAATTGCAATCTTTATTTGGGCAGGCAGATATACTGCTTCAGACCATACAATTCGCTTGTTTAACTCCCATAGCATTTTGGATCCTTGTCTGTGTGCTTGTTTTACAATTTTCTCATGAGTGTATGGTATATGTCTTTCAAGTTGCAGTGTGGTGATGTGATGCTAGAAGCTTTATCACTGGTATTTCAAATATCAGCAAGGTCATTCCTGTTAGATAACTTTCCCAACTAAGGAGCAGGACTGGCCATTTACTCCTGAAATAACAGGATTTTGAAAATCCTATAAATAACTTGAGAATAATAGAATAGAAATGGATGTTATAGCAAAACCAAGCTGGTCAGGAAAGCGTAAGAGAACGGTTGAATGGGAATTTACCATTTACTTAAACGATGCAAAATAGCAACACGTTCCCATTTTGAAGGTATTAAGACATTTTAATTAAAAAAATCACTAAATTATTTCTCTTTAAAAAGGGAATATATTTACATCCTCTAGAGTATACAGGAAAAGCTGGCGGGTGGAGGTGCTGAGAGCATGCCCCTGGGCAGAGGGGAAGCCTGGAAACTGTGCACCAACGGAAGTCACCTCAGATAATAGCTAAGAGGCATATTGCAGGTAAACAGGAAAAGCCATTAGGCCCTCAGGCCACAAAGGAAAGCATAATCTACACAGGAGTTCTACAGGACACATCACCTTCCCTGGGAGACAGTACAAATAAAATTAAGAGACACTGGTCAAAGGAAAAAATAAATGTCAGCAGTTGACGTGTTTGGAATCACAGAAGCCAAGAAAGCTTCAGATACAAGCTGTCAGATCATGGGTTGGACAATGGAAGATATTT
>NW_006399822.1:11314030-11315296 GCF_000299155.1 Elephantulus edwardii
TGATTCGGTGACTGGGGTAATTGGGATGGGTGTGTCAGAGGCAATGCGGTTGGCGCAGGATAAAGCAGGGTTTAGGGCTTTTGTGCATAGGGTCGCTATGAGTCACAAAGGATTCGAGGGCACATAACAACAGCAGAGTATACCTGCTTACATTGAGTTGAGTTTAACTCATTATGACCTCATACATGTCAGAGTAAAACTGGGTTACAATCTGTAGTCAATGGCTTATTTTCCAGTAAATTACCAAATTTTTCATATAAGGTGCTTCTAGATGCACTCAAACTTCCAAGCTGTCACTTAGCAGTCAAATATATTAACTGTTTATACTGCTTAGGTTGGAGGATATTTGAGATATTCCATGCCATAAATTCATATTCACACAAATGTCTTTTGTAAGCATTGACATTGCCCACACAAGGGATGAATATTAAGAAAGGGAAAATCCAAAGGCCGACCTCGTTCAGTATTTCTTAAGCTCAAAGCACTGAAGAACAAATTCAAACCTCGAGTTGCTATAATCAGGGATGTTTTATGTAGAATATTAAATTTTCTAGGAGGTATTAAAAGAAGATGGAAGGAATATACTGAGCCATTGTATTGAAAGGAATTGGCAGATACAGAAGAATTTAATGAAATAACATTTGAGCAAGAGCCTATGGTGATGAAGGAAGAAGTTCAAGCGGCTTTGAAGGAAATAGCAAAAAATAAGGCCCCAGGAATAGATGGTATACCAATTGACATATTTCAGCTAACAGATTTTGCCCTGGATGTGCTCACCAAGTTGTGCCAAGAAATCTGGAGAACTACGACGTGGCCAACAGACTGGAAGAGATCTATATTTGTTCCCATTCCAAAGAAGGATGACCCAACTGAGTGCGGAAACTACAGAACAATATCATTGATTTCTTATGCAAGCAAGATTCTACTGAAGATTCTCCAAAAAGGAAGAGATAGAGAGCTATTTGATTTTAGAATAGAGCACATCAGTTATGTTTGTTGTTATTGTATGATATTTTCTGATGTAGACCAGACACACCTCACAGGATAGCATTGTCCACAATTTTTTAGTATAATATATTATGGGCTGTGAATTTAAAGATTCTTATTTTTTTATAAAAAGTTTTCATTAAATGAAAAAATATCATTTTTGGAGGATTACAATGCATAAAAAGGGAAGAAGGGAGATATGAAAACATAGATAATAAGCAGTTACTATGCTAGGTGACGGGCTAACTATTTAAAATAAGAGGTTACTCAGATATAATA
>NW_006399822.1:11316176-11317336 GCF_000299155.1 Elephantulus edwardii
TGCCTTTGAGCTGTGGTGCTGGAGAAGAGTATTGAATATACCATGGACTGCTAGGAGAACAAACAGGTTTGTCCTGGAGAAGGTGAAGACAGACTGCTCCCTGGAGTCAAGGATTCTGAAGCTTTTTCTGATATACTTTGGGCATGTTGCAAGGAGGGACTGGTCCTTGGAGAGGGACATCATGTTTGGGAGAGTTTAGGGACGACACAGGAGAGGAAGACCCTTGATGAGATGGATCGATTCTGTGATTGGGGTGGTGGGAGTGAGTGTATCAGATACAGCGAAGATGGCACAGGATAGAGCAGCGTTTAGACCTCTTATACATAGGGTTGCTATTAGTCACAAGAGACTCGACGGCACATAACAACAACAATAAATATTTTAAGAAAAATATATATGAATGATTGAAAAACAAATATAATTTGCAAAATTTCACTTGAGTCACCATAAACAAAGTTTTCTAAAAACTTCACCAATAACCAAAGAGTTAGAGGAAAATAGCACTATCACCTTTCCCCAGATTTCAGTTACTGAAGTGTTCTTATATCTTTTCTACTTCTCCATCTATTTGCATCTGGTCTGTGAGGCTCTGGTTTCCCTTTTGACTACAACATATTTTCACTTTTTTTTTTTTAACTTTTAGACTTTTTAAATCTGTGATTTTAATGAAAGTTTACAGAAAGGTTGGATTCCCATTCACTTATTGTTGCACACTTTCCTCCCTGCCTGCCCCTTTTCCTTCCCCTACTCCACTTTGCATAGCACCTCTTGTTCCAGATTGTTGTAATACATATAATGCCTAATCATACATTCCTTTCAGATGCTTCTTCCCCTAAAGAATCTTGAGCAAGATTTGCTTCTCTAAAATTTAGAAGTATGTAATTTGGATTAAATGGCATAACCTCTCTGAAGCATTTCCTTTTCTTAGAATTGGTAGAATCATATATTTTATAGGATGGTGGTAAGGATTTGAAATAAAATGTGCAAAATACTTAGCAAAGAACTTCCTCAATTTAAAAAAAAAGGCAGTCATGACTTTGTTTTGATTCTAAGACTGAGTTAAATTTAAGTTAAAAAATAAACTGTTCTTAATAATTTGGATACATGTTGTTGTTGTTGTTGTTATGTGCCATCGAGTCGTTTCCGACTCATACCGACCC
>NW_006399822.1:11320876-11324603 GCF_000299155.1 Elephantulus edwardii
GTCTCTTATAAAATGTATTTGCAATGAATAAGTCATTGATTTTACAAAATTCAATCATTCTATCTCCAGCCTCATTCCTGTCACCAAGCCCATGCCTTCCGACAACCGATTCTTCTTCACTATTCCCAACTTTCGCATTCCAGTCACCCATTATTATCAATGCATCTTGATTGCATTTGGATACATATGTAGATAATTTTCTTTTTATTTTTCTAAAACTTAAAAATTTCCAAAATGTTGATGTAATAAGGAGGATGTCCTAAAAAGATATGTCTAGAATGAATGGAAATGTAAATTAATTAAATTGTAGGGAAAAATAAAAACAAAATCCCTCAAAATAATTCAAAGTAACGTACTGTGACATGGAAATATTTCAGAGTATAGCATTATAAGCCGTTAACAATTGGTTATCTATCTCTAAAGGTATCAGAAAGAGGAGATTATCATAATGTGTAAAATTTGATGTATATTCTTAAAGATTTTACCAACTTAGAGAGAAAAAGAAGTAATCTCTTTTGAAAATGGGCCCTGAAATGGGATTCTGTATGCTGGTAGGAGGCACTGAACATGGAATTTAGTGTGACAATTTGCCTTTGAAGCTGGGATTTTAAGGATCCTCATTATTGTGGTATTTTGGAGGGCATTCACCACAAAGTTTTCTTTGTTTTTTAAGCACTGATTGCTTAAAACCCTATCATTTGGTAGATTGTCAAGTTTTTAAGCTGAAATATAATTTCACCCAAGTTGCTTTTTTTGGAAAGGTTTGCTGCTGATTACATAATTTTAGTGACCCCAGGTTCTATTGAAAACAGTGTAAATTTTGTTTTATGAAAGAACTGCAACATGTAAATGGTCTAGTAAATATTTAAATGTTTAGACAGCACACAAAATTTCCCATACTAACCCCACTGCTATCACAAACACCACAGAATTTTAATCTTTTATTGATTGAATGTTCTTTCATAAGTCATTAGGTTGTTGATTGAATGTTCTTTCATAAGTCATTAGGTTATTCAAAACTTCTATTTTCAAAATAATCTTATGACATATTTATTTATTTATTGACTCTGATTTTTAAAAACTTATTGTTAGTTCTCAAATTATATTCAAGTTTTAAAGCTTATAAGTGATTTAAGAAATAACATAGCAATTATTTAATATTTGCACCAAATCTGAAGGGTTCACTTTTAATGTTCTAATCTAATAATATTACAGTGATATTTTGTACTCCAAACAATGTAAAATAATAACAGTATTCGAAAGTGATAAGTTAATATTTAGGAAAATACAAATTAAATCGGACTTTTCTTTATAGTAGGTAGGTTGATTGGACTGCAGTTCAAGCTTCTTTCAAGCCCTTCAATTCTTGGAGCATTTTCACAATTATAAAATGTGTGTGTGTGTGTGTGTGTGTGTGTGTGTGTGTGTGTGTATGTGTGTGTGTTTGTGTGTGTTTCTTTCTTTGTATGTGAGATAAAGACTATGAAGAATATACGTTTTAGCATTTTAATTTTTAAAAATAGATGTTTAAGTTCTATTTGCTAATATTAATATTTTTTAGAAAGATAGTTCCAATTTATAATAACTATTATAATGAGATTAATTTATGACCAGACATGAACATTTTGCCTTTGTTTCTGGTGGTGTTATTTCCTGAGAAATCTTAATACACCATTAATTTGAACCTGAAACATAATGATAAATCCCAATTTTCCCATAACAGTGTCTGAGTATGTTAGACCTCTTATATACTAGCTGTTTGATGACTGCTGAGTCCTAATTATTGTTTTACTAATGTAAATATGAAATGTTGGGATACATATCTTACAAAGAAAGGTTCTTTAACATAAACCTCCTTATCCTTCAATTATAAAAAAAACCCCTAAGAAGTGAAAATGTATTTAATAAGGGCCCTAGAATCACATTCCTTGGATGAGATAAAATTTTGAAAGCTGTATTCTAAAATTCGCCAAAGGGACATATTTAAAATCACAAGAAAAATGAAAAGCAGGAGTTTCAAATACGTTATTTTTAGGAATGTGGAAACTGGTAACAGCTATTAGAAGCAAAGAAGGAAAGGATGAAGGGACTGCTTTGGATCAATGGACAGTGTTAACAAAGATGAGGTAAAAGGTAGAACTCCTGAACTCACTTGACCTACAGTAAAAATAATCTCTAACCTGGAAGCACTCAAGCAAAAAAAATGGAACTTCATTTATGGAAATGGAGGATGTAGTGACTAAGCAAGTATCATAAAAATGATCTCCAAATTTCTTAGGACTTCTGCTCCTTCTATTTCATTTCCAAAATACCAGTCAAGGTTTCCATCTCATTTGACACCCCTTTGTTTAACTTTGTTTATTGCTTTTTTTTGTTCATCTTTTCTTTGCAGAGCTATCAGTAAAAATTTTTACAAACATAAACCAGACTGTTATTTCCTGGTAAAAATATCTCTGTGGCTTATAATCCTATCTAATGATCACTGTTTACCACTTGGTCCTTCTTCCATTTTAGTCTTCTCTTGAACCACAGCAGGTAGGGGAGATTGTTTCAGTCTCAAGGACCCCTACTCTATTGCCTTTTTAAAGCCTGCCATGGTTTACTTTTTACCTGCAAATCCATAATCCATATCTACAAGTCTAGGAATCCAAATCTACAAGTCCATAATCATTACCAAATGAGTTCATTTTGTCAATCTGTCTATGATTTCTGGAAAGACTTTCTTTCATCTATCTTGTCTTTTATTATGGTATTGTGGAGGGTATTTCCCCCAAAGTTTTCTCTGTGGTGCTGATTGCTTAAAACTATTTCGTTTGGTAGAATGTCAAGTTTTTAAGCTGAAACTGGGTTTTATCCAAATTACTTAAGCTATTTTGTTCCTCTTTTTGGAAAGGTTTGCTACTGACTACATAATGATAGTGACCCCAGGATCTGTTGGAAACAATGGAAATTTTACCTTAAGAAAGAAATGCAGCATGTGAATGGTCTAGCATTTATTTAAATGTTTAGACAGCATACATAGTTTCTTAGTTTAATAGTTTAGTTTTTTAGTTTCTAAACATTAAATGTTTAGACATACATAGTTTCTTAGTGTTGCTATAACAGAAATAAAAGGGTAGAGCTTTAGCAAACAGAAAACAAACTTTTCTCATAGTTTAGAAGATTGAATTGCAAATTGAAGGCAGAAGGAAAGAAATGCTGAAGAAAGGGAACTGAACAGAAGACTTAAAAAAGCAGCACCATTTGTTTTATTCTTTATCCTTTTGTTATTAAATTCCAACAATTTTAGCAAAATTTATGGCAGTGAGGTTTGATAAGAGTAATTGCATTATTTCACCAATTTTTAATTTGTGAAGGCTTGCTTAGCATCCTAGTATATGATATATTCTGCAGAGAAATGATCAGTTCTCAATAATGTGAGGTCTGTAGGCATTTTCTGAGGTTTATAAAAATTTTAGTGACTCACTGAATGAAGGTAGTGTATAATTGTTTCTTCTAGAACTCTATCACATACAAGCAAGATTCTGCTGAAAATTATCCCAAAACGTTTGGAACAATATGCCAACAGAGAACTGCCAGATGTGCAGGCTGGATTTAGAAGAGGTCGCGGTACTAGGGATATTATGGCTAATGTTAGATGGATCTTAGCAGAAAGCAAAGAATACCAGAAGAATGTCTATCTGTGCTTCATTGACTATGCAAAGGCTTTTGACTGTGTGGATCACAA
>NW_006399822.1:11324768-11327404 GCF_000299155.1 Elephantulus edwardii
AAGAGGAATGTGGCATCAGGATTGGTGGAAGAATCATCAACAACCTGCGTTATGCAGATGACACAACTCTGCTTGCTGAAACTGAGGAGGACCTGAAGCCCTTGCTGCAGAAAATCAAGGACTACAGCCTCCTATATGGACTGGAGCTCAACATCAAGAAAACAAAGATTCTACCCACTGGGCCAATTGACAGCATCAGTTTGGGTGGCGAAGAGATTGAGATAGTCAACAGTTTTAGTTTACTTGGCTCCATGGTCAACACTCTTGGTAACAGCAGCCAGGAAATCAAGAGACGAATTGCACTGGGAAAGTTTGCTGTGAGGGACCTCTCAAGAGTACTGAAGACCAACGATTTCAGACTGGAGACTAAGGTGCGCCTGATCTGGGCTATAGTCTTCGCAATTACATGCTATGCATCAGAGAATTGGACAGTGACTAGGGTTGATAGAAAGAGAATTGATGCCTTTGAGCTATGGTGCTGGAGAAGAGTATTGAATATACCATGGACTACTAGGAGAACAAACAGGTTTGTCCTAGAGAGGGTGAAGCCAGAATGTTCCCTGGAGTTAAGGACTCTGAAGATTCATCTGACAAATTTTGGGCATGTTGCAAGGAGGGACTTGTCCTTGGAGAGGGACATCATGTTTGGCAGAGTGGAGGGGCGGCGAAGGAGAGGAAGACCTTGGATGAGATGGATTGATTCTGTGACTCGAGAGGTGTGAATAAGTGTGTTTGAGATGGCTAGGTTGGCACAGGATAGAAGAGTGTATAGAGCTCTTGTACATAGGGTCGCTATGAGTCACAAGATACTCGATGGCACGTAACAACAACAACAACACTTGAGAAGAATGTAAGTTGAGTTTTCTTTGGTGAAGTACCCTGAATATGTCCACAAGGACAAGTTGGCTAATTGTATAATTTAATTCTTCTGGGTCTTAGTTTATTTTCTTTTGAGTTGACCTGTCATCTGTTGAGAGTAGTGTGTTAAAATCTCCTACCACACCATAGTGGTGCTATTTCTTTCTTCAAGTCTATTAACCATTGTTTTATATATTTTGCAGGTTTATCACCTGGTGTATAGATGTTGACCAAGGATTTCTGTTCTTGATCTATTTTGCCTTTAATCACTATATAATGCCCTTGCTTATCTTTTTATGGTGGCTTTCATCCTGAAGTCTATTTTATCAGAGATGACATTTGCCACTCCTGCTTTCTTGTAGATGCCATTTGCTGGGTTAGCTTTTTTCTCACCCTTTGAGTTTTAGTCTGTCTTTTTCTCATTTCCTACATGTGTTTCTTGTAGGCAGCATATTGATGGATGTTTTTAATTTTTGTTTTGTTTTTGTTCAATCCATTCTGTTACTCTTTTTCTCTTAATTGGTGAATTTAAGCCATTCACATTAAGTGTGATCATTGGCAGGCCAAGTTTTATCACTGCCATTTTATGGTATTCCTTTTTCTTTTGATTACTTTGGTCCAGTCATTTTCTATTGTTATCTCTTTGTGGAATTCTTAGCATTTCTTGAAGGGTTGATTTTGCTTTCACAAATTTCTCAAGTTCCTACTTTTCTGAAAATGACTTAATTTTCCCTTCACATCTGATGGACAACAGTGCTAGGTATGGAATCCTCAGCTGGCAATTCTTTTCATTCGGTCAGCTGTATATGCTGTCCTGTGGTCTTCTTTCGCACATGGTTTCTGCTGAGAATTCAGAGCTTAATATGTTCTCCTTTGTATATGACTCTGCTTTTCCCTTACTGCTTTTAATATTCCATCCTCATTTTTTATTTTAGAGATTTTGACTATGTCTTGATGGTTTTCTTTTGAAGTCTAGCCTATTTGGACTTTACCAAGGTTCTTGAATATGGATTTCCTCTGCTTTCATGATAACTGGGAAGTTTTCTTCTGATACTTCTACTTCTCTTAGTGCTTTTCTCCCTCATCTGTTCTGGAACTTCAATCATACACATATTACTCTGCTTGATGTTATCCGCATTATTTTTGTATATTCTTTATTTTGCCTTCTGTCTCTTTCTTTTTTAGGAAAAGGTTTGTTTTGTTTTTCCATGTTCGAGTCACCTATTGTTTCCTTAAACTATGCCACATTCTTCTTGATATGTATGTGGCAGTTTTTGTTGTTCCTTTGTAGGTTGTAATCAATTCCTTACCTTTAAGATGTTATTGGAAAACTTCAGACTTTAAATGTTTCCCCTGCTTCAGAATCCCAGGGGCAATCTTCCACAGTGGTTATCTATGACAACACTGTTCCTTGTCTTCAGTGGCAAGGTTCTCATTCAACTGTCTTTTGAGGGTCAGGGAGCTGAGATCTCTCTCTTTGCCCAGCTGTGGTCGGCTCTCTTCTCTGTTTAGTCCTGTAGTTTTATGGGAAGAGGCAACTTTATTGGGGGTGGGAAAAGTTCCAAAATTATTATTGGAATATTTTACTCAGGGGAAAGGCCCTGAGAAGTGACTGGGTTCAATGAGGGTAGCTCCCCTGACTCACTTGTTGCTTTTAACGGACTTGCTCACCTTTTTCCTCTCCCAATTACTCATATGCAAGTTCAAGCTGAAGCTGAGGAAAATTAAACCAAATCCACAGGAGCCAAAATATGACTTTGATTTCATACCACCTGAAT
>NW_006399822.1:11329207-11330738 GCF_000299155.1 Elephantulus edwardii
GGTGACTGGGGTAATAGGGATGGGTGTGTCAGAGGTGGTGCAGTTGGCGCAGGATAGAGCAGGGTTTAGGGGTGTTGTGCATAGGGTCGCTATGAGTCGGAAACCTCTTGACGGCACATAACAACAACAACAACCTGTCTGGTAAGGAAGGACCCATTCTTACTTGAGGAGATAAAGTCCAGGGTGATATCTAGGCCCAAACAGAGCCATTCCCGAGTCTCAGCTAGTGCTAGTGGTAGACCGTTTTACTTGTCTCCTCTCCTGAATTTTATCTGGAGGGTGCAGTTTCTGCCTGAGCAGGTCCAAGCTCCGATAAACAGCAAGTTCCAAACTGTGCAGCCCCAAAATCTTAGTTTATGCTAATGGAAACTCATTCACCCTTATTCTCTCGTGAGGCTGACAAATACAGGCCCAGGAAGCAGTAAGGTTCTCAAAGGGTAGTTCCCAAGTCTCACCTGGTGTTAGTGGTTGACCATTCTCCTCCTCTTTTGTAGCTATTCAGGGGATAATCACTCTTGTCTGAACAAACAAAGGTCCAGGGAACAGGCAAGGTCAAGAAGACAGAGCAAAGTTTTGTAATTAGAAATATAATGGGCTAGAGTTAGAAAACAGAGAAGAGCTCATTCATCATTAATCAAGCTGAAAGTACTGAAGAATAAATTCAAGCCTTAAATTACAATAGTGAAGGATTTGAGAGAAGGTGACTGAATAGATATAGAATCCTGCCCCCCTCAAACCCATACTGGATACAGAGTGCAGCTGCCTCACTGGGGTAGGTGGTCTCTGGCTGTTGTGGTCAACAGCACCACCAATGACAATTCCAAACTTTAGATCAGCTAAGATGCAGTCTAGCGAGATTCCTATAAGGTTGCACTGCGGTCCAAAGAGAAGTTGAAAGACCTTAGGAAAGGGACACTTTCCCACTGCACAGGCCCAGAAAGGACTTCTGGCATAAGTAAGTGGCCCTTCTTCATAAAGGGAATACTTTAATTCTGCAGCTAACACATATCATCATAAAGAGCTATCGACAACCAATGCACACACAATAGAAACAACATAACATATATCAAGATAAATTTAAAACAATGTCAAGAAGGCAGAAGGTTACTTCAAGCACTGAAGAAACAAAATAAGCCTTCTCCTAAGAAAAGCAGAACATATTGCGGGCATAATGAATATCCCAAAGACAGAGAGGCAGAAGAAATATATTTGCATAGAGTCATATGAACAACTACAGAAAAGGTACAAATCATGGAAGAAAGAATGGAATACAAAGAGACAGGAAATCCCTATCTCTAGTTCCCCAGAGAGAGTGAACCACAATATTATATCAACATGGAGGAGCACGAATAGCTACTGCAGAAATTTCAAAAGATGGAAGAAAGAATTAGTACTACAGATAAAAACACAAAATAAATTTTAAAAAATCAACACAATGCAGAGAGGTAGAAACTGAAAGATTATGAAGAAGTTAACTTTTAACCCTTCTCAGGTAGAAGTCATAAAACCTCACAGGACTTTTGCCCTCTTT
>NW_006399822.1:11331093-11333517 GCF_000299155.1 Elephantulus edwardii
GTCAAGAGTTGTGCCCCAGCGCGCTGGATGGAATAAAACCTCATGCTGTTTGCATCAAGGACAGTCTCTCGTGAGTGATTGGTGCTGGCGTCTGATCTCATTGGGGTTCGGCTCTGCGGATCCAACAAAACAACACAGTACTGGAATTAATGGAAATACTTGAAAACACAATCCATGCTATCAAGATGAGATGGTAGAAGTTTCCAGCATGCCAGAGGGACAAAATATATATATAACAGAAGAGATGAAAGAGAGAGTCCGTGAGTGGGAAGACAAGAAGCTCAATGGGAACATATTAGTAGAAAAAAATAGAATAGAGATGGAAGAAAAATTAAGACAATATTAGAATCATGTGGGATGACATAAAAAGGAACAATATATTTGTGACCAGAAACACAGAACATAAGTGGCACAGGGAAAGCACTGAGAAATGTGTGCAACTGGTACTAGAAGAAAACTTCCCAAGTACTATGAAGAACAAGGAAATCCACATTCAAGAAGCTTAGGAAAGTCAGACTAGACCTCAAAAGAAAAACATCACGACATATCATTTTCAAACTGTCCAAAATCAAAAACAAGGATAGAATACTAAAAGCAGCACCAGAAAAACAAGGAATCACCTACAAAAGAGAACCAAGTAGATTAAGTTCCAATTTTCAGCAGAAACTATGCAAGCAAGGAGACAATGGATGGCATATACAGAGGTTGAAAGAATACAATTCCCAGCTGAGGATCCTATACAAAGTAAAGCTGTCCTACAAATATGAAGGAGAAATTAGATCATTCACAGAAAAGCATTACCTTTAGGAATTTGTGAAAATGAGATCAACTCTACAAGAATTCTAGAAGTCCTTCACACAGAGACACCAAAGGAAAGTGGATGGAACATAGCAACCAGAAACAACAGAAAAAGAAACACAGCACAACAAAGTTAAAACTTGACCTGTCAATAATCACACTTGATATGAACGGAATACCTGCACCAATTAAGAGAAAAAGAGTAGCAGAAAAGATTTTTTAATTAATTTTAATGAAAGTTTACAGAGACTTAGAGTTTCTAGTCATTCATTGTTGCACTTTTCTCCCTACCCACCTCCTTCCCCCCAATTCACTCTTCTCCTTGAAGAGAAAGAAAAACTCTTTCATTATTATGCAATCCCTGCCCCCCCCCGCCAAGCAGCCTTCACTTTGTACTTCTGTAATGACAATACCAATGCATATATCCCTTTTAAATACTTCTCTACCTCATCTGTTTCAATGCAGTATACATCGTTCCTCCCCTCCTTTTCTGTCTTCTCTCAACTCTGATGTCAGGCCCATCTTACAACAGTGGCCCTATGCAGTATTTGTCCTTCTGTGACTAAGATATTTCACTCAGCATAATGTCTTCCAGGGTCAACCATCATGAGTTCCTTGTTTTTCAGTGCAGCATAGTATTCCATTGGGTGAATATACCAGACCTTTCTATCCATGCTTGACCCAGCAATTTATACTAAAGAATTTACCCTAAAGAAACCAGAACTGCCACCCAAGCAGATACATGCACATCCATGTTTATGGAGGATTTGTTGCAGCAGCAGAAAAGATTTTTTAAAAGCCCATCAAAATGCTACCTAGAGGAGACATGCTGAAGATACGAAGAAAAATACACTAAAAATCAAAGGATGGAAAAATACACCAAGCAAATGTCATGCACAAAAAAAGCAAAAGTGGCACTACTAATCTCTGATAGAATAGACTTCAGAATGAAAACTACCATAAAAGATAAGGAAGGGCACTATATAATGACTAAAGGCACAGTAGATCAAGAAGACAAAACCTTGGTCAACAGCAAATACATAAAATAACAGTTAACAGATTTGAAGGAAGAAATAGCACCACAATAATAGTGATTGTTACTATGCACCATCGAGTCACTTGTGACTCATAGCAACCCTTTGTACAACAACCCTCAACCATGCCCTATCCGGTGCCAACATTATTGTCTCTGACACATCAACCCCTTGTCATCCCCTATCATCCCAGTGAGTGAATCAAGCCATTTCACCGAGGGTCTTCCTCTCTTGTGCTCTCCCTTCACCTCCCCAAGCACGATGTTCCTCTCCAAAGACAGGTCTCACCTTGCAACATGTCCAAAGTATGTCAGACAAAGCTTCAGAATCCTTGCCTCCAAGGAGTAGCCTGGTTTCACCTGCTCTAGGATTAGTGATAAGCCTGTTTGTTCTCTTACCAGTCAGTGGATATGGTCAACACTCTTCACCAGCAGCAGAGCTCAAAGGCACCAATTATCTTTCATTCATCCCTAGTAATTCTTCAGCTTTCTGACATTGTTATGTGCCGTCGAGTCGCTTGTGACTCATAGCAACCCTATGTACAACAGCCCTAAACTCCACTCTGTCCTGTGCCAATCGCACTGTCTCTGAC
>NW_006399822.1:11350281-11351735 GCF_000299155.1 Elephantulus edwardii
TATCTGCGCTTCATTGATTATGCAAAGGCGTTTGACTGTGTGGATCATAACAAACTGTGGCTGACTCTGAGAAGAATGGGAATCCCAGAGTACTTGATTGTGCTAATGCAAAACCTATACTTGCACCAAGAGGCAGTCGTCAGAACAAAACAAGGAAACAGTGCATGGTTCAAAATTGGGAAGGGTGTCCTATCTCCATACCTTTTCAATATGTATGCAGAGCAGAATTATCCAGGAGGCTGGGCTCTATGAGGAGAAGTGTGGCGTCAGGATAGCTGGTAGATATGTCAACACTCTGAGTTATGCATATGGCACAACCCTGCTTGCTGAAACTGAGAAAACCTGAAGCACTTACTGCAGAGGGTGAAAACAGAGAGGGTTAAATTGGGCTCCTCGTTAGAGGCAAGTATTCTGAGGCTTTGTCTGACATACTTTGGTCATGTTGTAAGGAGAGACGGGTCCTTGGGAAAAGACATCATGCTTAGGAGGGTGGAGGGCAGGCTCAGGAGAGGAAGGCCCTCTATGAGGTGGATTGATTCAGTGACTGGGGTATTCAGGATGGGTGTGTCGGAGACAGTGAGATTGGCACAGGACAGAGCAGAGTTTAGGGCTGTTGTACATAGGGTCGCTTTGAGTTGCAAGTGACTCAACATAACAACAATAACAACATGTTTTTCCTCATTCAGCATATAGCATTTTCTATTTAGTCATAGGCATCAAAAAGTAGGATAATGAGTAAGGTTGTTGTTGTTGTCGTTGTTATGTGCTGTTGAGTCGCTTGCGACTCATAGCGACCCTAGGTGCAACAGCCCTAAACTCAGCTCTGCCCTGGGCCAATCGCACTGTCTCTGACACTCCCATCCCAATTATCCTCGTCACTGAATCAATCCACCTCATAGAGGGCCTTCCTCTCCTGCACCGTCCCTCCACCCTTCCAAGCATTATGTCCCTCTCTAAGCACTGGTTTCTCCTCAAAACATGTCCAAAGTATGTTAGACGGAGCCTCAGAATCCTTGCCTCCAAGGAGCCAACCGGTTTAACACTTTCCAGGACGAATCTGTTTTCCTAGCAGTCCATCGTATTCTCAATACTCGTCTCCAGCACCACATCTCAAAGGCATCAATTCTCCTTCTATCCTCTTTGGTCATTGTCCAACTCTCTGATGCATAACAAGTGATTGAGAAGACCATGGCCTGTATCAGACGCACCTTAGTCAACAGAGAGACACCATTGCTCTTCAGTACTTTGGAGAGGTCGCTAACAGCAGACATTCCCATGGCAATGCGCCTTTTAATTTCCTGGCTGCCGGTGCCAAGACTGATGACTGTGGAGCCAAGCAAACTAAAGCTGTGTATAATCTCAATCTCTTCACCATCCATCCTGATGCTGCCAATTGGTCCAGTGGTGAGAATCTTTGTCTTCTTGACATTGAGCCTCAATCCATATTGTAGGCT
>NW_006399822.1:11353020-11368330 GCF_000299155.1 Elephantulus edwardii
CTTTGCAATGACCGTCTGCACTCTTCCTGGATGATACCCTTGATATCCTCCCACAACTCATCTGGTCTTCGCTCATTAGTGTTCAAACCCTCAAACCTGTTCCTGAGATGGTTCTGAAATTCAGGTGGGATAGGCTCAAAGTCATATTTTGGTTGCCTTGGATTTGCTTTTATTTTCCTCAGCTTCAGCTTGAATTTGCATATGGGTAGTTGGTGATCTGTTCCACAATCAGCTCCTGGAGTAAGGAGTACTGAAAAACTGATACCTTTGAATTGTGGTAATGGTGAAGAATATAGAATATTTAAAAAAAAACAACTTGGAGGAAGTGTGTTCAGGGTCCTCTTTGATAATGTTTTGTCTCTCATACTTTGGGTATGTTTTCAAGAGGAGTCAATTCTTGGAAAAGATATACTGGAAAAGGCAGGAGTCAGAGAATGAGGGTCAGATCCACAGAAATATGAACTGATACAATGATTCCAACTATACATGATAGAAATTGTAAGAATTGTGCAGAATAAGACAAGTTTCAGATCTGCTGTAGGGTTATTATGAGTTGTAGTCCACTTGATGGCACCTATAACAGGCAGAGGGAACTCTGATGGCCTAGTGGTAAGGAGCTTCACTGTAATCTTAAAGGCCTGTGGTTTGAATCCACCAGCTGCTCTGTGGAAAAAACATGGGTGATCAACTTTCATGTGATTTACTGTCTCTGAAAACCCACTGCAGGGTCAACTACGAATAATTTCTGACTGCACATTACATAGAAAAAACAACAGCAATATGTATTAATTTATTTATGTATGTGTGTGTGTGTCACCTCATCACACATAGAAAGTGTTTGGCTTAAAGTACACTTTTATAGGCCTGTCAACATAGCAAAAATGTCCTATTTCCAGATAGAATTATAACCACAAGTACAGAGGTTAGGATTAAAAGAATTATCTTGAGAGGCATAATTAAGTTTATAATATACATCAATCTGAAATAGCCATTATTTCAGTGTTTGTAGAAAAATTACTTTTCTACTCACTTTTGTAAGGGAACTCTCCAGAGTACTGAAGAGCAGGAGGTCAATCAGGAGAGTAAGATGTTCCTGATCCAGTCTATAGTCTTTGCAATTACTCGCCATGCATCGAAAAGATGGGCAATGACTAGAGGTGATAGAAAAAGAATGGATTCTTTTAAGCTGTGTTGCTGGAGAAGAGTGTTGGATATACCTTAGACTCCCAGAAGAACAAACAGGTTCCTTCTGGATATGGTGAAACCAGGCTGCTCCTTGAAGGCAAGGATTCTGAAGTCTGACATACTGTGAACATGTTGCAAAGGAGGGACTAGTCCTTAGAAAAGGACATTATATTTTAAAGGATGGAGGGACAGCACACAAGAGGAAAACCCTCAATGATATGGATTGTATCAGTGACTGGGGTATTGGGGGTAAGTGTGTCAGAGATAATAAGGTTGACACAGGATAGAGAAAGTTTCAGGGCTATGAGTTGCAAGTGACTCAATGGCACATAACAACAACTCACTTCTACTTAGGAGTTCATCTGCCAACCACCACCTCCTGCTGCCCCTGATCTTCTCCATTAGAAGATGTGCTGCACAAAGTCAGGAACTTTGTCTACTTTTTCATAACTATCTATTCCCAGTCAATAAGCACTGGTGGTCTAGTGGTCAGGAGCTGCAATGCCATCCCAAAGGCACATGGTTCAAATCCACCAGCCACTCTGTGGGAGAAAGACAGTCAATCCTAAGTGTGATTTCTGACTCAATGGTACAAAATCATCACCACCACAACAATCGATTGTAAGTGCTTAGAATAATGTCTGGTATGTGATAGGTTCTCTAAAAGTATTTTGGGTTGACTGGCTGTCTGATCAACTGACCAACTGATTACTGGAGGAATGAAAAGCCAAATGATGTCAAAACTTAGAGTTACTATCTGTAAAAGCTTTTTGGAGGTTATTGCACTAAGTTGGAACTTTTATAGGGTTTGTAAGGTAGAATAGAGATACAATACACTTTGTGGGACCACAAAATGGAAGAGAATTGAGGAGAGAAAAAAAACCCTGTCACATATTTAGGAATTCAGGAAGAAATAACTCAGTCATAAAGGATCATGCAAAACAGAGAACAGGGGTAATGAAACTAAAAATAATGGAATAAAATTATGAGAAGAAAGTAAAGTTTTAAACTTACCAAGAATATATACTCTGTGCTAAAGAAAACTATGATCAATACATTGGATATACATCACATTAAATTTTCTAAGCAATTTTCTAATTTATGTAGAATGATATTTTTCTTGTTACATCAACTAGACTACCTCATTTTTCCATCTTAGGAAATATTAATTCCATTCTTATTATCAATTCCATTGACATTCATACAGACAATTTTAAAGAATCCACTTTTCCCTAAAAAGGACATGCACTCTGTATTTTAAATTATTGACATGAATTTTACCATTACAGAAATCTGCTGACATAAGTAAGTAAATTCATTAGATTATATTTTCACAAAGAACTATTAAATATATTTCTGAATTGGGAAATGTCCATCATCATAGTGCTTGTATTTCTTATTGGAACCTTGAAAAACCCAAATGACTACAAATACTGTTTTTTTGTAAAGTTAAAAAAAAATTTTAAAATCCACAATAATTTTTAACAGTGCAAAGATGCAATATGTTAACAAGAATTTAAGTCATTTTTTCATGCCAAGGTCATCCCAAAACACCTTAGTTAGAAACAAATTTGACTGATAGTTTTGAACTAAATGTGCAGTGAAGGCTTGCATTCATAATTTGCATGCTTCAAATGCAGCCTTGAACTAGCTACTATAGTGCAATTTCCTCAACTGTGAAATGGATTCAATAAATAGGTTCATGCAAAAATGCAAACGGTAGCTGAAATAAATCTTATCTAATGAAGACCTATTCTGACAGGAGATTTTCTGTCCTCTCAATTCTTTCAACCTTAAGAAATGCTATTTTAAAGAAATCCATCAAAGTTATTTAAACAGACTTTTTGTCTAAAATGGTACCCATATCACCAAAATACACACACAGTCCAGTAACAGTAAAAAATCTCCACATTGAAAATTAATATAATAGACTTCCTAAAGCCCAGAGCTTCTATGTAGAGTTGAGTCAGGACCTGAGATTTTTACTTTACCTAACAAGAACCAGCGACTCCTAAGGGAAGGTCATATGATGTGATATTATTTTTGCCTCAACTCTCTGATTGAGTACTAGATATATGTGCTCTGGAATCAGGGCACTATCTATCTTTTCTTCTGTGGAAGCACTTTGAGATATGAAATACTTCAAATAAGAGAAACTCGCCTGCCAGAATCTCAGAAGAAATCAGATCCAGGATTCTAAAATTAAAACAAACAAACCAACAAACCATGGAGCAGAAAATGGAGTGGATTTGACAGTAAGTGATTGTATTCTATGGAGTAGAGTCTCTAAGGTTACCCCTTAAGATGAAGCAGAGCGTAACCCAGAAGCAGTACTTTCGGTGGTTGCTTGGTGCCATTGAGGCCACTCCAGCTCATAACAATGCTATATACAATACAAGGAAATTCTGCCAAATCCTGGATCATCCAAAGTTTCTTCTTTGCTTAAAAGCATTGTTGCCGTCACTTTATCAATCCATTTAATTGAGGGGCTGCCTTTTTACAGATAATTCTCTACTTTACCTAGCATGATGTCTTTCTCAAAGGACTGATCCTTCCCAATAACATATCCAATGTGTATGAGACAAAAGTCTCATCATCCTCATTTCTGTGGAGTGTCAAAGATATATTTGTTTGTTCTTTTAACCATCCATAGTATATTGAATACTTTTCACCAGCACTAAAATTCAAAAGCACCAATTTTTCAAACTTCCTTATTCATTTATTGTCTGATTTGTACATCCATGAAACAGCTTAAAACACTATGGTGAGGATAAGGTACACCTTAGTCTTCAAAGCGAAATTCTTGGCATTAAGCACTGTAGAGAGGCCCTTGTCAACATATATGTCCATTGCAACATGCCATTAGGTCTTAACTACTGCTTCCACGAGCATTGGTTGTAGATCCAAGTAAGATGGAATCTTCAAATTTTATTCTTTTTCTACTCAATATGATGTTATTTATAATTCTATTTGTTAGAATTTTTATTTACTTTATGCTGAGATGTAATCCATACTGAAGGCTGTAATCTTTAATTTTCATCAGTAAATGTTTTACTTCAAAGTGTTTTTACTTTGTTTTGTTTTCTTCAAAGTTGTGTCATCTATCTATTACAGGCTATTGGTGAATATTATTCTAGTTCTGATAACCTCACTTTTCTTTCTGTAGTTAAGAGTCTCTGATGATTAATTTTGCACAAAGATAGAATAGGTATGATAAAAAGACACAAAAGTGATGCAAACTTTCTTGATTTTAAATTAACACAATATCCCCTTGTTTTATTCAAACAACTGCTTCTTGACCTATACGTAGGTTTTACATGAGCATATTGAGTATTCTGGAATTCCCATTCTTCCAAATGTTATCCTTTTTTACTGTAATATACAGATTTGAAAACAATTGCAAAGTCAAGTAAGGGTAGTATGTAATGATTAAAAGTACAACAGATAAGAAGATATAACCGTGGTCAACATCTAGACACCAAATGATAGACCTGTAATATATATAAAACAATGGTTAACAGACTTGTAGAAAGAAATAGACAGCACCACAACAATGGTAAGAGACTTTAACACACCACTCTCACCAAAGTATAGGTCAACTCAAAAGAAACTTAATAAAGATGCAGATGATTTAAACTAATCAGCCAACTGAACTTTGTGATAGTGTCAAGGTACTACTGAGTACAATTAAAAGCCAATTTCTCTCTTCTCAAGTATGTATGGCACATTTTCCCGAATTGATAATATATTAAGACAGAAAGTAAGCCTTAACAAATTAAAAAACACTGAAATATTGCAAAGTGTCTTTTTGGATCACAATGCCATAAAACTAGAAATTAATGACAAGTTATTGTTGATTGCTTTTGGGTAGAGCATAACTCATAGCGACCCTATGAACAAAAGGCCTGAAACACCTCTACAATTATCAACATTTATCAAAGTTCATAGCGTTTCCAGAGGCATGTTATTTAGGAAGTAGATGCTACTCCTGCTTCCAAACATACCGTCGTATGTTATTGCTGTTATGTGCCATTGAGTCACCTGTGATGTATAGCGACCCTATGTACTGCAACTCTGAACCCTTCCCTCTCCCGAGCCTGTCTAATTAATTCCAAAACACCAATCCCCATTGTCCCAGTTACTGTATCAGTCCATTTCATCTTCCTTTTCTGCACTGTCCATCCATCATTCAGAGCATGATGTCCTTCTCCAAGGATTGATCTCTCCTAGCCACATGCCCAAACTAAGTGAGGCAGAACTTCAAAATCCTAGCCTCCAAGGAGAGACTTGGTTTCATGCTCTCCAAGACAGACCTATTTGTTTTCTTGGCAGTCCATGGTATGTTCAAGACTCTTCTCCAGCACTGCAACTTGAAGGCATCTATTCTTTTGTCATCCTTAGTTATTGTCAAACTCTCTGAAGCAGAACAGTAATTGTCAAGACTGTGGCCTGGATTAGGGGCACCTTTGTATCTACACTGACATCGTTGTTCTTCAGCACACTGGAGAGGTCCATGACAGCAGATTTTTCCCAATGCAATTCATCTTTTGATTTCCTATCTGCTGGTGTTAAAAGTGTTGATTGTAAAGCTGCGCAAGCTGTAATTGTTAACAACCTCAATCTCTTCTCCATCAATTATAGTACTGTCAATTGGCCCAGTGGTCTTCTTGATGTTGATCTTCAATCCATATTGAAGACAACAATCCTTGATTATAAAACCACTCACATGGAAGTCAAAGCTAAATAACAACCTTCTAAACCATGATTGAGTTATAGAAGAATTAAATTTGAAAAATAATGTATATGAACTTCATATGTAAACCAGTATAAAATAAATTTTTTTTTAAAAAAACTAAAATTCCTTGAAACAAATGACTATGAAAATACAACATATCAATATCAAAACCTCTGGGATACAGCTAAGGCAATTTTCAGGGGTGAGTTTAAAACAATAAGCAAACACATGAACAAAAAAGAAAGAAGCAAAATTAATGACCTAACTGAACACCTCAGTCAAACTAAAAAAAAACCAAAACAAAAAAAAAACCCACCAAAAAACAACACACCTAATAATCTAACTCGACAACCTCTAGAAGAAAAGAAATGATAAGGACAAGAGCTAAAATAAATAAAATAGGAAAACAGTTGAAACCATTCACAAGACCAAGAGTTGACACTTCAAAAGGTCAATAAAATAGACAAACCATCGACAAACTTAACAAAATAAAAGAAAGACACAAATAACTTGAACAAGAAATGGTAGAGGTGACATTACATCAGAACCAGACGACATCAAATTGATAATATTGGAATATTATGAAAAGCTATATTTTGATAATTTGAAAATCTAGAAGAAATAAAGAAATTACTTGAAACTCACAGCCTACCCAGATTGGCACTGAGAGATGTAGAAAGCTTAAACAGTCCCATCACAGAAGAAGTAAGTGAGCAGATCATAAAAAGACTCCCCTGTAAGAAAAGTTTTGCCCCTTACGGTTTCACAGGAGAACTCTACCAGACATTCAGAGGAGAGCTATCACCAATTCTAATTTAAATAGTTTTTTTAAAAAAATTGAAAATAAGGAACATTTGAGTGTCATTCTATGAAGCAAGCATAAACTTAATATCAAAGCTGGACAAAGATATTACCAAAAGAGGAAACTATAGACCAACATCTCTCATTAACATAGATGCAAAAATATATGAACTCCTTTTTAAGGAGGGGGTAATGGTGGCCAAGAAGGATGTCCACATGCCAAAGTACCCCGAACTGGCAGATAAAAACGTGCCCAACCTTCATGTCATGAAGGCCATGCAGAGTCTCAAGTCACGAGGTTATGTGAAGGAACAGTTCTCCTGGAGACATTTCTACTGGTATCTTACCAATGAGGGTATCCAATATCTACATGATTACCTTCATCTGCCTCCTGAAATTGTTCCTGCCACCTTGCGCCGCAGCCGTCCTGAGACTGGCAGGCCACGACCGAAAGGTCTGGAAGGTGAACGACCTGCAAGATTGACTCGAGGGGAGGCTGACAGAGACCCATACAGACGGAGTGCAGTGAGTGCCTCCTGGTGCCGACAAGAAAGCCGAGGCTGGGGCTGGGTCAGCAATTGAATTCCAGGTTTAGAGGCGGATTTGGTCGCGGACGTGGTCAGCCACCTCAGTAAAGCTGGAGGGAATTGTTTTGTGTTGAATAAACGTGTAGCAAGAAAAAAAAAAAAGAAAAAAATTGGATAGAAAGACTCAATATTGTGAAAATTACAATCTTTTTTTTTTGCTAATTATTTTTCTTTTTCTTTTTATTTAGGTTGTTTATTTTTCATTTCAATCAACATCTACAGAGATTTTGGGATTCCATTCATTCATTGTTGCACCCTTCTCCCCGCACAAACACCTCCCCCCTCCCCCACCCCTTTTGCTCCTCTCCTTGAAAAGCAAAAGAAAAACTCCCTCATTGGTACACAATCCCCCCCGCACCTCCCCAAACCTCACCCCTACCCCCAAATATAATCCACTCTGCAACCCTCATTGTATACTCCTACGATAAAAATAATGCCCTAAAATATAATACTTTTAGACTATTCTCTCCCCCATAGACTTCAATGCCGTAAACATATTTCATCCAGTTTTTCTCAGTCTTACCCCCACCCCAATGCCAGCCTCATTCTACAACAGTGGCACCATGTAGCATTTGTCCCTTTGTGACTGAGATACCTCACTCAGCATAATGTCCTCCAGGGTCACCCATTTTGAATAATATTGCATGAGTTCCTTGTTTTTCAATGCAGCATAGTATTCCATTGTGCGAATATACCACAGCTTCTCTACCCATTCGTTTGTTGATGGGCATTTAGGTTGTTCCCAACTCCTTGCTATTGTAAACAAAGCCACGATAAACATGGGTATACATATATCTACTTGGATGGAAAATGACAATCTTATCAAAGACAATCTACGAGTTCAATGCAATCCCAATATAAATACCAATTCCATTCTTCAATGAGATGGAAAAGGCAATCTCCAATTTTATTTGTAATGGAAAGAGACCCTGAATAATCAAAACACTCCTTAAAAGAGAAACAAGGTAGGAGGCATATCACTTCCTGATTTCAGATGCTACTATACTGCATGGTGGTCAAGACAATGTGGTACTGGTACAATAACAGATGCCTAGATCAATGAAATAGAATTGAGAACCCAGAAAACAGCCCAACTACCTTTGGTCAACTCATTTTTGTCAAGGAGATGAAATCAGTTAAGTGGGGAAATGACAGCCTTTTTAACAAATGGTGTTGGCCAAATTGGAAAACCATCTGCAGAACACTCAAACAAAACCCACACATTACAACATACACAAAAACTAACTCAAAGTGGATCAAGGACCTAGGACTAAAACCAGGGACTATAAATTTCATTAAAGTTTGGAAGAACCCCAGAAACACTAATCCACAACATGAACAGTCTTTCAAGCATCATGAAAAACCTACAACCAGGAGAGGATAAATTAGATGATGCAAACTTCTAACAAATCCCTTTCACATCCAAAAACTTCTCCAACAGGGTTAAAAGGGAAACCACAGACTGGGAAAAAACTGTTTGATTATGACATATCTGGTAAGGGACTTCTATCTAGACTTTATAGACTACTTGAGCACTACAACAAGAGAAAGAAAGGTAAATAACCTAACTGCAAAATAGGTACATGATATGAACAGAATTTTCATCAAAGAGGAGATTCAGATGACAAACACACACATGAAGAAATGCTCAAAATTCGTAGCTCTAAGAGAGATGCAAATCAAACCAACTATGTGATATCATTTCACCCCGGTAAGAATAACAAAATTCAACAGAGCGACAAATAACAAATGCTGACAAGGTTGCAGAGAAACTGGAACCCTTATTCACTGTTGGTGGGAGTGTAAAATGGGGCAAACACTATGGTAGACAGTATGGTGTTTTCTCAAAAAGTTGGAAATAGAGATACCATATGATCCAACAATTCCATTACTGGAAACATACCCTAAAGAAACCAGAACTGCCACCCAAGCAGATATATGCACACCCGTGTTTATTGCTGCCTCACAATAACAAAGAGCTGGAAACAACCCAAGTGCCTATCAAGAAATGAATGGATATAGAAGCTGTGGTATATTCAACAATGGAACATTATACAGCACTAAAAAAACAAAGAACTCATGAGATATTATACAAAATGGGTGACCTTGGAGGACATTATGCTGAGTGAAAGATCTCGGTCACAAGAAGACAAATACTGAATAATGCCACTGTTATAAAACAGGGGATATAAAAATGGGGATACAGAGGCAACTAAAAAAAGAGGGAATAAATTATGTGCATGGCTTTGAAACACATGTGAGAGAAAACTGTATAAAAGGAATATATGATTAGGTATTATTGGCATGACAAGAGTCCAGAATAAGAGTTGCATAGTAGAGTGGACTGGAGGGGGAAGACTGTTTAACAATGAAACTTTTTTTTCTCCCCCAAAGAAAAAGCAAACTGGGGCAGGGAGGAGGCAGAGAGGAAAGTGTGCAACAATAATTGAATTGAAATTCAAGTTCTCTATAAACTTTGATTAAAATATCAGTAAAAAGCAAAGAAGAACCACATGATTCTAGAAACTAATGCAGAAATATTTGACAAAATCCAGCTTCCCTTCTTGATTAAAATACACAGCAAAATAGGAGTGCAAGGGAATTTCCTTAACACAGTAAAAGTATATATGCAAAACCATCTTTCTCAATGGACAAAGACTAAAGGGATTTCTCTTGTGAACAGAGAACAGACAAGGATGTCCACTTTCACCATTCCTGTTCAACATTGTATTGGAAGTAATTGCTCGGGCAATATGACAAGAGAAGAATCTAAGAGGTATCCCAACTGACAAAGAGGTGGTAAGATTGTCATACACAGAAAACCCCAAGAACAAAAACATCCTGTTAGACCCTATACAACAATTTAGTTAAATGGCAAGATACAAGACCAATATAAAAAATCAGTGGGATTACTTTACAGTAACGAAGAAATTAATGCCGTTTAAAATAGCCAATCACCAGTTGAAATACTTGGGAGTAAGTTGTTGTTATGTACCATAAATTCAGAATTGACCCATACCTGGCCTTCCAGTGGGTTTTCAGAGGCAGTTAATCACATGGGAGGAGATTGTCAATTCTTCTTTTGCATTTTATAAGGTTGATTTGAACTACATGCCTTAAGGATTACAGTACAGCTTCTGTCTACTAGACCACCAGAGTTTCTTAAATCTATTGTTGTTGTTGATTGCTGTCTAATTGAGTATTACTCATAGTGACCATACGAACAAATGACTTGAACTCTGAACCATCTTCTTTAACTATTGTCATTTATCTAAGTTCACAGAGTTTCCAGGGACAAAAACAACCTGTACAAAGAAAACTGTAAAACACTACAAAGAGAAGCAATAAGAGACCTAAATAAATGGAAAAATGCAAAGCAATTCTGAAAAACAAAAATAAAATGTAAGAAAAAAAAATAAAATGTAAGGCATAAAACCCTATAATCTTAAATCTACTGTTGTTGTGTACTACCGAGTCAGATCCTACTCATAGCTGACCCTCCAGTGGGTTTTCACAGGAAGTTAATCACATGGTAAGAGATTGCCCATTCTTCTTCTGTGAAGCAGCTGGTGGATTTGAACTGTATACCTTTAGGATTGCAGTATAGCTTCTTGTCACTAGGCCACCAGAACATTAACCAAAAAAGCATGGTACTGGTACAATGACAGATACAGAATAGTGAAATAGAATTGAGAACCAAGAAATTAAACCATCTACCTATAGTCAATTAGTATTCAACAAGGAAACAAAGCCTATCAAATGGGGACAAATGGGAGGCCACCTAAGCCGCCCTCCATCCCTGACGGTTACCTATGCCACCACCCTACAAGGCACCAGAATTTGCCCATAAGGCACTGGACATCACAGGGGTGTGGATGGGAAATGGGTGGACAGAGCTGGCCAGAGTCCTGAATCACCATATCAAGGTTGGAGAGGTGAGGTGAAAGATGCTGGAGAAGGGGGAGAGGGAATTGAGCTAGATGCTGGCAGGATGACTAGGGTAGGAACAAGATGCATGCACTGAATTGTGGATGGGGCAGGATCAACATTGGATCTGTTACCTGTGCCATGGGGAAAGGTCTTTCATCTGCACTTTTGAGTAAATGCTTGCCGGTCAGATATTGTTCTAAAGCTGAGCATACAAATTAAGATAGACAAGGGAGAAGAACTAGCCATCCACTTGTGAAATAGCATGCCTTCTAAACCCCTATGTACACTAGAGTACACTTAGTTTAGACTAGCAGATATGGCACTTAAGGCTGAGCTCTCTTACTAAGGATCATAAACCAGGAGGAAGAAATTCAAACAGACAATAGTGATTGGAAAGTGGAATGTGAGAAATATGAATATAGGAAAACTGGATATTTTTAAGGAAGAAATGAAACATGTAAATATTGACATACTAGGCATTTATGAGCAGGAGAAGGATGGACAATCTCCTCCATGTGATTAATTGCTTCTAAAAACCACCCAGAAGATCAGCTATGGGTCAATTCCAACTCAATAGTACACAACAACAACAAGAAGAAGGATTTATAAAGGTAAATGGACTGGCATGGGATATTGTGAATCAGACAATCATATGTTCTACTACTCTGGAAATGAAAAGGTAAGGGAAATAGGGCCATTTCATAGTGAAAAAGGTCATTTCTAGCAAAGTTCTAAGCAAGAGGATAATAACCATATTCATATAACAAAGATCTGTTGTTACCACTATCATTCAACTATATGTCCCTATAACCAGAGCCAAAGAGGAGGAAATAGATGATTTTTACCAACTTTTGCAGGTGGAAATCAATTGAACATGCGAGTAAGATATATTAATAATAATGGATGCCTGGAATGCAAAAGTTGAGAAAGGAGAAGGATCAATAGTCAGAAAACATGGACTTGGTGACAAAAATGAGGCTGGAGATAGAATGATAGAATTTTGTACAATCAATGATTTATTCATTACAAATACCTTTTATAAGAAACACAGTTGCAACTATGCATGTGCACTTCACCCAATGGTCTACACAGGAATCAGATTTCGACATCTATTGAAAAAGTCATTGAAGAAGCTCAGCAACAATTTTGAAAACTAGGCTAGGTACTGATTGTAAAACAGAACATATGCAAAAATAGACTCATATGCAAATTGAAACTGAAGCTAAAGAAAATTAAATTTATAAGAATCAAAATTTGACCTTCACTCTGTCTCACCTGAATTTAAAATTTAGGCATCTCAGGTATAGGTTTGAGGCCTTGAACACTAATGAGAAAAGACTATGTGAGCTGTGGAAGGATAACAGGAATATCATCCTTGAAGAGTGAAAAAAGGTTGTTACAAATATAGAGGAGAAACAAAAGACCAAGATAGATGTCAGAAGAGACTGAATATTGTACTAGAGAGCTGAGAAGACAAGGAAAAGGGAAGAAATCAAGAAGTTAAGGAGCTGAACAGAAGATTCCAAAGGGCACCCCTGAAGACAAAGCAAAGTATTATAATGAAATGTGCAAAGAGCTGGGTCTGAAAAGCAAAAGGGCCAAACTTACTTGGCATTTCTTAAACTGAAGGAACTGACAAAAAAAGTCAAGCCTTCAGTTGCAATACTTAAGGATGTTACGAGCAGAATGTTGAGTGGCTCAGAATGCATCCATAGAAGATGGAAATAGTACACAGAATAACTCTACCAAAAATAATTGGCTGTCACAGAAGAATTTCATGAAACAACCTATGACCAAAGCAATGGAGACGAAGGTGGAAATTTAAGCTCATTTAAAGGAATTAGCAAAAAACATGGCCCCCAAAATTGGTGGCATATCAGTTGACATATTCAACAAACAGATGCAGCCCTGGACATGCTCAGAAGGTTGTACCAAAATATCTGAAGGTAGTTACCTGGCCAACTGACTGGAAGAAATCCATATTGATTCCCATTTAAAAAACGTTGATCTGACAGAGTGTGGAAATTATCAAACAGTATCACTAATATCACACAAAGCAAGATCCTGCAGAAGATTATCCAAAAACAACTAGACCAGTACATTGACAAAGAACTGCCAAATGTGCAAGCTGGGTTTAGAAAAGGCCATGACATGACACTAGGAACATTATAGTCAATGTTTGATGGATCTTAGTTGAAAGCAGAGTGTAATCCCAAAATGGACAAAATGGGCCAAACTTAGAAAGCTTAGCGTGTGGTATTGATGTTGTTTTTGTTGATTGCCATTGAGTCAAGCACAACTCATAGCAACTCTATGAACAAAAGATCTGAATGAAGCCTTTCTAGAACTATCATCGTTTATCAAAGTTCATAGAGTTTCCAGAGGCATTTTGTTTAGAGAGTGGGTGCCAGAGTCTGGCAAATATAGCCAGATGAACATTATCAGGAGAGGATAACATTGATGAAATTAAAAATTAAATCTTCTAAAAATTAAGTCTCTGTGTGCAACAAAACCTTTTTCCAGTAGGGTGAAAAGGAAACCTGCTGACTGGGGAAAAACATTTGGCAATGACATGTTTGACTAGGCTCCTATAAAGAAAGTTTACAGAATACTTCCAGAAGAGGGGAAAAACACTTAAAAAACTGTGATAACCCAATTATAAATTGGGCAAAAGACATGGAAAGGCTTTTCATAGAAGATGTTTGGAGGCCAATAGACACATAAATAAATGCTCAAAATCTGTCTATAAGAGGGATGCAAATCAAAACCATAATGGGATATCATCTCACTACAGTAGCAAAGTGGTAAAATTTAACAGGACACCTAACAACAAATACTATAGGGGGTATGGAGAGATTGGAACAGTCATACAATGTTGTGGGACTGCAAAATTTTACAGTCACTCTGAAAGTCAGGTTGGCATTTCCTCAAAATGATGAACATAGAAATTCCATATGACCCAGCTATTACAGTTCTAGGAATATACTGTGAAAAAATAGAACTGAGACACAAATGGATATTTCTACAGCAAGGTTTATAGTAGTGTTATTCACTGTACAAGAAAAATGAAACAACCCAAATGTCCATTAAAAAATGAATGGATTGAGAAATTGTGATTAATTCACATGATGGAATACAGTGCATCACTCAGGAGCAGTGATTTTGAAAAATACTACATAATATGGGAGAGATTGGAGACCATTATGTTGAGTGAAAGACCATAATTATAAAAATAGAGGGTAATTAGCATAATGTCTATAAAAGTTCAAAGAGGGAAGGGGGATTTGGGGGGCTGAGCAGGAGGAGAGGAGGAGGAATCATGAGTTTGCAGAGTTGTTTTTGACAGAGGGGATGAAGTAGGAAAGATCCAGTGGCAACTTGAAAAGACAGGATAATAGTGGATATAGATCATTGGTGATTGGCTGGGGTTTTTTTGTTGTTTTTGTTTTGTATGTGTGTGCTGTTCATGCTTTTTAAAATTGGTTTGTTTACAAAGTTTGGATACATTGTGTTTCATACTATTCTTCATTTACATTGTGTTTCATACAATCATTCTAAGGCATTATGATTTATAAACTTAATTACCATTGGACCTTGCCCATTATTACTGTCTTTTCACCAGGATCCTTCCCATTTCCTCCTTCCGTCCCTCCACCCATCAAACTGTGCAACCCTGTGGCTTTGCCCTTACCTATCCTTAGCCCTCCCCTGCTTGAGTTCCCCTCCATGGTTTACAAGTTATCCTTCTATTTTTGCATCAATTGTTGTATTCAATATTTGTCCCTATGAGACTGCATTAGTTCACTTAGCATAATGTTATTCAGTCTCTCTCAAGTTATTTAGTATTTTTCTAAATCATTGTTCTTGAGTGCTGCATAGTATTCTACTGTGTGCGCCAGGGATGCATCCTGTGTCCATACCTTTTCAACATGTATGCAGAGCAGATTACCTGAGAGGGTGGGCTCTATGAGGAGAATTGTGGCATCAGGGTTGGTGGAAGATCTATTAACAATCTGCGTTATGTAGATGACACAACCCTGCTTGCTGAAACTGAGGAAGACCTCATGCACTT
>NW_006399822.1:11370295-11379141 GCF_000299155.1 Elephantulus edwardii
AGACAGTGCGATTGGCACAGGACAGAGCGGAGTTTAGGGCTGTTGTACATAGGGTCGCTATGAGTCGCAGGCGACTCGACGGCACATAACAACAACAACACAACAGTCATAAATTGAGACACTTGGGAGTGAACCTAACTAGAGACCCAAAAGGACTGTACAAAAAACATAATAAAAAGATCTGTACAAAGAAAATTACAGAACATTTCTGCAAGACACAATGAAAGATTAAATAAATGGAAGAATGTGCCCTGTTAATTGTTAGGAAGACTCAATATTGTGAAAATTACAATCCTATCAAAAGCAATCTGCATGTTCAGTTCAATCCCAATTCTGATACCATAGTAATTTTTCAAGGAGATTAAAAGGGAAATTGTCAAGTATATTTAGAAAAGAAAGAGAGCTCAAATAAGCAAAGCACTTCTTAGAACCAAAAATAAAGTGGGAATCCTAGCACTGCTTGACCCGAAAACCTACTAGACAGTGGCAGTAACTAAAACAGGATGATACTGATACAATGACAGCACACAGACCAATGGCACAGAAACAACAACCGGAAATTAACCCCTCTGTCTGAGGTCAACTTATGTTCAACAAGGAAATAAATCCTATCAAATGGGGAAATGACAACCTCTTCCACAAATGGTGCTGGCAAAACTGGACTGCAACCTGCAGAAATCTGCAACAGAATTCACATCTTATACCATCCACAAAAATCAACTCATATTGGATTACAGACCTGGGAGTGAAGCCCAAACTATAAAGTTAATTAGAGACAAACTTAGATGGCTTACTTTATGGTATAAAGAGACTGTGAAATACAGCCAGAAATGCACAATCTGGAAATGATAAAACTGATAAATGGAGACTTATAAAGATTAAATCCTTGTTATCAAAACCTTTTTCCAACAGAATTAAAAGAAAATCAACTGACTAGGACAAAACATTTGGCAAGACCAAACCATTTCAGACAAGGGTCTCATATCAAAAGTTTACAGAATCCTACAGGGCCTCCACAAGAAAAAAAAAACCACAGTTATAAAATAAGCAATATACATGGAAAGATTTTTTAGAGAGGAAGATATTCGGATGAACTGTAATAGACACGTAAAAAAATGCTCAAAATCACTGGCAGTAAGAAAGATGCATATCAAAACCACAATGAGATACCATCTCAACTCAAGAAGCAGTGGCAAAGTTTAACAGGGCAGCAAGTAATAAATATTGGAGAGGATGTAGTGAGATAGGAACTCTTGCACATGATTTGTAGGATTGTAAAATGGTAAAACTACTTTGGAAGGCAATTAGGCATTTCCTCAAAAAGCTGAAATTCCGTATGACCCAGCTATTCCATTGCTTGGCGTATACCCTGAGAAAATGACAGCTGAGGCACAAATGGAGACTTGTACACCAATGTTCATAGCAGTGTTATTCACCATTACAAGAACTTGGAAACAGCCCCAATGCCCAACTTCAAGCGAACAGATTGAGGAATATGGTACATTCTCATGATGGACTTACTATGCAGCACACAAAAGCAACTATTTTGTAAATCACTAACTTAGGAGGGACTGGAGTACATTACACAAAGTGAACTGCATTTCATAAGGACAAATACTACACAAGACCATTACTGTAGAATGTGTATGAGGATTCAAGGTGGAGGAGGTGATCAGAGAGATGAGGATAGGCAAAGGGGACTAATCATGGGGTCACAAAATTTGATGGGTGAAGTGAAGAATGGGCCAAGGAAATTGGAAAGATCAGTGTGTCCAACAATGTATATGAACTTTGTAAGTAAACCAGTGTTGTTATGTGTCATCAAGTCACTTGTGACTCATGGTGACCCTATGTGCAACAACCCTGAATCCTGCTCTATCCTGTGCCAACTTTATTGTCTCTGACACACCTACCATCATTACTCAGTCACTGTATCAATTGAAGGTCTCCTTCTTTCTCCATCCCTCCACCCTTCCAAGCATGATGTTCCTCTCCAAGGACCTGTCCCTCTTTGCGACATGCTTAAAGTATGTCAGACAAAGCTTCAGAATCCTTGCTCCCAAGGAATAGGCTGGATTCACCCTCTCTAGGATGAACCTGTTCATTCTCTTAGCAGTCCATAGTATATTCAAAACTCTTCTCCAGCACCACAGCTCAAAGGCATCAATTCTCTTTCTATCACCCTTACTCATTGTCCAGCTCTCTGATGCATAGCAAGCAATTGTGAAGACTATGGCCTAGATCAGGCATACCTTAGTTTTCAGACTGACATCATTGCTTTTCCATACTATGGAGAGGTCCCTGACAGCCGATTTTATAAATGCAATTCATCTCTTGATTTCCTGGATGCTGGTACAAAGAGTGTTGATTGTAGAGCAAAGCAAACAAAGTGTTAACAATCTCAATTGGCCCAGTGGTGAAAATCTTTGTTTTCTTGATATTGAGCTTCAATCCATATTGAAGATTGCAGTCCTTGATCTTCTTCAGCAAGTGCTTTAAGTCCTCCTCAGTTTCAGCAAGCAGGGTTGTGTCATCTGCATTAAACAGTTTGTTGATGATTCTTCCTCCAATCCTGACGCAACATTCCTTCTCATACAGCCCAGCTTCCCGAATGATCTGTCCTGCATACAGACTGAAAAGATATGGAGACAGAATAATACATCCCTGGCATACACTCTTCCTGATTTTGAACATGGAGTGTCTCCTTGCTCTGTTTTGACACTACCGTCTGGTCCAAGTATAGGTTTCGCATAAGCACAAATGAATGTTCTGGGATTCCCATTCTCCTCAGAGTCAGCCACAGTTTATTGTGATCCATGAAGTCAAATGCCTTTGCATAATCAATGATACACAGGGAGACATTCATCTGGTACTCTCTGCTTTCAGCCAGGATCTATCCAACCTATCCAATCAATTAGTTATAATATCGCTAGCACCATGACCTCTTCTAAACCCAGCCTGCATATCTAGCATTTCTCTTTGACCTACCGCTCCAGTCATTTTCTGGATGATTTTCAGTATAAAATAAAAATTTTGTTAAACAATATGTAATGTAGGAAATGATAATATGAAACACAGTGTGATTGAAGGAATGTGTGAAGCACAATGAACATGAATGAAATACAAGTTATATGAATTTTATATGCAAATCAATATGAAATTGAAAAAATATGTTAAAACCAAGAACATTAATAGTGTTTTCTGTTTTTCACTAAGATCCAACTGATGTAATCAGTGATAAATTTTGTTCCATATCATCTTCTGACACCAGTTTGAATTTCTGGAATTCTCTGTTAATGTGTTGCTCCTGATATTTATTCATATTTTACTTAATTTTTCATACCCATATTCTATTGAATCATGTGGTTTTGGAATGGCCACATATTTAAATCTATTTCAATCCATTAACCAGGTCTCTTGGTTTAGTGTAGTAAGTATGTTTAAGAGTATATTTTATATTAAACACCTCAATGAGTATTCTGTCAATTTCTGTTGTTGTTGTTATGTACCTTTGGGTTGCTTGAAACTTATAGCGACCCATGCACAATAGCTCAGAACCCTGAACTATCCCGAGTCAATCTAACTCTCTCTGACACACCTGCTCCTATTACTTCAGTCACCACGTCAATCCATTTCACCCTTCCAAATATAATGTTCTTCTCCAAGGACCAGTACCTTCAGGCAACGTGCCCAAAGTGTGTGAGGCAGAGCTTCAAAGTACAAGAAACAATTTGATTTTACCCTCTCGAGGATGATGGTACTCCTGGCAGTCCATGGTACGTTCAATACTCTAATCCAGCATCATAGCTCAAAGACTGCGATTCTCCTTCTGTCATCCTTATTCTTTGCTTCACCTTCAGATGCATTGCAAGTAACTGCAAATACAATAGCCTAGATCATGTACACCTTAGTCTTCAGATTGACATTGCTATTCTTCAGCACTCTGGAGAGGTCTCTGAAAGCAGATTTTCCCAGTGCAATTTGTTTTTTTGGTTTCCTGAGTGCTAGTGTTGATTGTAGAACCAACAAGCTGAAAGTATTAACAATTTCTTCTTCATCTATCATGATGCAAACAGTTGGTCCAGTGGTGGAATCTTCGTTTCCTTGATGCTGAGCTTCAATCCATATTCAAGACTATAGTCCTTGACCTTGTACAGCAAATGCTTCAGGTTCTCTTCGGTCTCAGCAAGCAAGGTTGTGTTGTCTGAATAATGCAAGGATTATTAAGGTAGGTTGTTGAAGAGTCTTCCTACTATTTTGATGCCACAATCCTTCTCATAAATCCAGCCTCCCAAGTGATCTGTTCTGCACATAGAGTAAAAAGATGTGGAGACAGGATACATCCCTGGCATAGTCTTTTTCTGATTTCTAACTGTTCAGTGTTTTCTTGCACTGTTCTGACCACTGCTTCTCAGACCAAGTATAGCTTTCACATGAGAACAATCAAGTGTTCAGGAATTCCTAGTTTTCTCAGTCACAATTTGTTGTGATCTATGCAGTTAATTGCCTTTTCACAGTCAATGAAACACAGATAGACATTCCTCTCATACTCTCTGCTTTCAGCCAAGATTCATTTGATGTTTACTTTGATGGCCCTATGGCTATGGTATCTTTTTAATCCAGCTTGTATTTCTGGTAGTTTTCTTTCAATATATTGTCCATTTTAGAAGAGTGGCAAAACATAAGATCAATATCCAAAAATCAATTGGATTCCTCTACAGTAATAAAGAGGACTCAGAGAAGAAAATAAAGACAGCAATACCATTTACAATAGCCAGCCACAAATTGATATACTTGGGAGTGAGTCTGACTAGGGATACAAAAGACCTATACAAAGAAAACTACAGAATATTTTTGAAATGGTCCAGTCATTTTTGGATAATCTTCAGCAGGATCTTGCTTGTGTGATATCAGTGACATTGTTCGATAATTTTCACACTCCAAAGATTTGACCTTAAGTCTCTCCCACTCGAATTTCAAAATCATTGCAGGAATAGGTTTGAGGCCTTGAGCACCAATGAGCGTAGACCAAATGAGCTCTGGGAGCATATCAAGAAAATTATCCATGAAGAATGCAAAAGATCATTACAAAGGCTAAAGAAGAAGAAAAGACCAAGATGGATGTCAGGTGAGACTCTGAGTATTGCATTAGAGCGCCAAGAAGCCAAAGCTAAAGGAAGAAATCAAGAAATCAAAGAGCTGAGTAGAAAATGTCAAAAGGCAGCTCGGGACGACAAAGCAAGATACTGTGATGAAATGTGCCGAGAGCTAGAGTCAGAAAATCAAAAGGGCCGGACTCTCTCAGCGTTTCTTAAGCTGAAGGAGTTGAAAAACAAATTAAAGCCACTGGTGGCAATACTTAAAGATATTTTGGGTAGAATGTTGAATGATCCAGGATGTATAAAAAGAAGATGGAAGGAGTACACAGAGTCACTGTATCAGAAGGAATTGGCTGACACAGAAGAATTTAATGAAATAACATATGAGCAAGAACCTATGGTGATGAAGGAGGAGGTTCAAGTTGCTATGAATAAATTGGCAAAAAAACAAGGCTCCAGGAGTTGACTGCATACCAATTGATTTATTTCAACAAACAGATGCTGCCCTGGATGTGCTCACTAAGTTGTGCCAGGAAATCTGGAGGACAGCCAGCTTGACAACTGACTGGAAGAGATAGATATTTGTTCCAATTCCAAAGAAAGGTGACCCAACAGAGTGTGGAAATTATCAAACAAAATCATTGATATCACATGCAAGCAAGAGTTTGCTGAAAACTATCCAAAAAGTTTGGAATAATATGCCAACAGAGAACTGCCAGATGTGCAGGCTGGATTTAGAAGAGGTCGTGGTACTAGGGATATTACAGCTAGTGTAAGATGGATCTTGGCAGAAAGCAGAGGATATCAGAAGAATGTCTACTGTGCTTCAGTGACTATGCAAAGGCTTTTGACTGTGTGGATCACACAAGCTATGGCTGACTCTAGGAAGAATGGGAATCCCAAAACACTTGATCGTGCTAATGCAAAACCTATACTTGGTTGGACCAAGAGGCAGTCATCAGAACAGAGCAGGGAGACACTGGATAGTTCAAAATCAAGAAAGGGGTCCATCAGGGGTGTATTTTGTCTCCGTACCTTTTCAATTTATATGCAGAACAGATCATCTGAGACGCTGGGTTGTATGAAGAGGAATGTGGCATCAGGATTAGTGGAAGAATTGTCAACAATCTGCGTTATGCAGATGACACAACCCTGCTCGCTGAAACTGAGGAGGACCCGAAGCACTTGCTGCAGAAGGTCAAGGACTGCAGGCTTCAATATGGATTAAGGCACAATATCAAGAAAACAAAGATTCTCACCACTAGGCCAATTGGCAGCATCATGATAAATGGTGAAGAGACTGAGATAGTAAACAGTTTTCGTTTACTTGGCTCCACAGTCAACACCCTTGGTACCAGCAGCCAGAAAATCAGAAGACTAATTGCATTAGGAAAGTCAGCTGTGAGGGACCTCTCAAGAGTATTGAAGTGCAACGATGTGAGACTGGAGACTAAGGTGCGCCTGATTCAGGCTATAGTCTTTGCAATTACGTGCTATGCATCGGAGAGTTGGACAGTGAATAGGGATGATACAGAATTGATGCCTTTGAGTTGTGGTGTTGGAGAAAAGAGTGTTGAATATACTATGAACTGCTAGGAGAACAAACAGGTTTGTCCTGGAGAGGGTGAAGCCAGAATGTTCCCTGGAGTCAAGGATTCTGAAGCTTCGTTTGACATACTTTGGGCATGTTGCAAGGAGGGACTGGTTCTTAGAGAGGGACATCATGTTTGGGAGAGTGGAGAGACGATACAGGAGAGGAAGACCCTTGATGAGATGGATCGATTCTGTGAGTGGAGTGGTGAGAATGAATGTGTTTGAGACAGCGAGGTTGGCACAGGACAGAACGGCATTTAGGGCTCTTGTACACAGGGTCACTATGAATCGCAAACGACTCAATGGCACATAACAACAACAACAACAACAATGGATCCTATACATTATTCACTCTCCACCAGGGCTCCTGAGTGGTGTATTGGGTGAGAAATTTATTTCATATCTCCTAGAAGGAGAAATAAAAAGCAGAATTGGTCAGGAGTATCATTTTGTTGTCTGGAATTAAGGATAGCTTTAAAAATATCAAGTGCAACCTGTTTCAGCTTTCTACAGGCAACAGTCTAGTTTTGTCAGCACTATTTGTTTAAGAGGTTGTCATTTCCCAATATAATAGGTTTTATTTCCTTGTCAAATATCAGTTGACCGAGATGTTGTCATTGTTATTGTTAAGTGTCATTGAGTCAAGTACAACTCATAGTGAAAAAATCTGAAACCTATTCTATTCTAAACCATCCACAAACTTCCTGCCACACAAGATCCTATTGTGGCAGTCTCTGTGTTAATACACTTAGTTGGGGGTCTTCTTCTCTTTTGCTGACCCTGCACCTGTCTCAGCATCATGTCATTTTCCAAGGAAAAATATTTTCTAACAACGTGCCGAAAGTATTTGAGATGAGGCCTCATCATTTTTGCTTCCAAAGAGTACTCTGGATGTACCCTTCCTAAGACATAGATGTTTATTCTCTTGGCCATCCATGGGATGTTCAGTGTTCTCCAATGCCACAACTCAAAGGTGTCAACTCTTTTTCTATCAACCTTATTCATTGCCCAGCTCTCAGATACATAGAATATAATCAGGAAGATTGTGGCTTGAATTAGAGGCACCTTATTCCTCAAACTGACATTATAACTCCCCAATATGTTGGAGAGGTCCCAAGCTGCAGATTTTCCCAGTGCAATGCATATCCATATTTCCTGACTTCTGGAACAAAAGGCATTGGGATCCAAGCACGATGAAGCTGTTGACAGTTTCAACTTCCTCTCCATCTATCATGGCACTGCCTATCGGTCCTGTGGTAAGTATCTTTGGGGTTTTTTTACATTGGGATGGAATTCAAACTGAAGACTGTGTTCCTTGATTTTTTGCAATATGTGCTTCAAGTCCTCCTCACTTTTAACAAGCACAGTTATCATCTTTGCCTCCAAGGAGCACTCTCACTGCACCTTCATCAAGAAATATCAGTTTGTTCTTTTGGGGATGTTCAATGCTCTTCTCCAACCCCGCAATGCAAAAGCTACCATTCTTATTCTATAGTACTTATTCATTGTCCAGCTCTCATATTCTTAACAAGTGACTGAAAAGACCATGAAAAGAGGCTATTCCTTGGAAAGGGCATCATGCTTGGGTAATTGGAGAGAATGTGAAATAGAGAAAGATCTTCAATTAGAAGGATTGACACAGTGACTGCAGCAATGGGCTCTAGAGTGTTAGAGATTGTGAGGATTGCAAAAGATAGGACAGCTTTCAGATCTGTTGTTCACAGGGTCACTGTGAGTCATGCTCGAACCGATGACACCTGCTCTGATAACTTAGTGGTAAGGAATTGCACTGTCAACCTGAAGTTACATGGTTTGAATTTACCAGTTGCTGCAAAGGAGAATTATGGGCAATTTCCTCTCCTATAACTTATTGCCTCTGAAAGTCCTATGGAAGTTCAGCTACAGGTCAGTTCTGACTAGATGATACACAACAACAACTTCAAAATAAAAGAGCTACTACTGGCTAAGCTGTAAGTAACTAGCATAATATTGATAATAATTGTAACATTTAATTAAAATATATCAGGCTTGTGAAAGTTGTGAATGCATAATTATATTTAAAATGATCAAAATGAATACAGGCCATATCAAATGCAATTGTTATACAAACAAACACATATGGAACAATCTAATTTGAATTATTTGTTTATTTAT
>NW_006399822.1:11379241-11387726 GCF_000299155.1 Elephantulus edwardii
AGTTATTAATAAATGAAAATTTTATAAATCCCTGTGACATTTGAAATTCTAGTTAGTTTGGTTCTGTAAAAATGTAAACAATTTGAAAAATGCAACATTGAAACTTTACCCACAATATAGCATGTTTGATTGCAGAATAGTTATCTTGTAGAGTTTCCACGAATGTTTTGAATTATTTTTATATCATAATGTAGAGTGTAGGTTTCATGATTTGGAATATAAAATAAAGTAATAGAACAAATGCATCATTAATAATTTCATTTACATTATGAATATGTTATTCTTAAATCTTGCAAATTGTTTTACTAAAATTTAAATTGCACATTTATTTTATGACTGCCTTGAATGTGTGAGTATTTTTTCTTGTTTTTAATAATGTATCTGTTTATGAGTTCAAAAAGTACTTGTTTCTGCCTGTGTAGGAAAGAAGAGAAAAACCGTTTGTCAGTAGTCCAGGGAAAAACAGGTGCCACATCAAGAAGAGGAAGGGCTGCCTCAGCTTTATGAGATCCACACTACCCAACTAAAAGGAGGTTCTCTGTGGGTTCCAAAATAGTAAGTTAGCCAGTTGCCTGGAAGCTTATTTTAGATGCAGGCTATTGCTCCCCTCCTAGATAAGACTTGCAGATGGCCTTGCTAATTATAACAAAATGCTAAACAGAATTTGCACACGCTTTTAAAAACTTCTTAAATTGTTACATATTTCCAGGAAGTTGCAGTGATGATAGGCTTCATGTATCCTTCACTCAGCTTCCCCTAATGATTATGTCTTACATGTTGTTGTTAAGTGTCTTTCAATTGGTTTTGACTAGTAGTGATCTCAGTCCTTGTTATCCTCACAACTGTACTGCTTGAACTCATGTTGTATTCTGTATCAATCTATCTTGCTAAGGGTCATCCTATCTTTGACTGATCCTCTATTTACCAAGAATGAAAGCATTTTAAAGGGGTTGGTTTCTCCTGATAACGTACCAAAGCAAGCAAGGCAAAGTTTTACTGTACTTGCTTCCAAGGAGCAGTCTGGCTTCTTCCAAGATATCTTATATATCTTTTTCACAATTTAAAAGCCAGGACTTTGATATTGGTAAAATGGGTTATTTATAGTTTTAAGGTTTCTTTCCACTGGTGCTGCAATTTTGTCCCTCAAATTATATGTTAGAATTCATCACCCTGTATCTGTGGATTTAATCCTATTTAGAATTAGGATTTTCTTCTGTTGTGTTATCAGCTCAGGATGTGCCATAAACCTAGTCAAGCTCAAAGTTACCAAAAAATCAGATAAGACACAGAAGCAAGCACATAGAAGAGCAGATAGATTTCATGTGAAATGACCAAAGAGCTAAGGAGTACTGGAACTATGGAAGGACATGAGGGTCTTCCTGCAGACTTGACAGAGTGAACCTTATCCTATAACCACTATCTGGATTCAGATTTCTATACTCCTAGACAGTGAATTGTGCTAATATGAAACCTATACTTGGACCAGGAGGTGGTAGTCAGAACAGAGCAAGGAAATACTGCATGGTTCAAAACTGGGAAGGATGTACGCCAGGGCCAAATCCTATCTCCATATATTTTCAATCTTTATGCAGAACAGATTATCCAGGAGGCTGGGCTCTATGAAGAAAAATGTGGCATTAGGATTGGAGAAAGAATCATCAACAAGCTGCATTATGCAGATGACACAACCCTGCTTGCTGAAACTGAGGAGGACCTGAGGCACTTGCTGTGGAAGGTCAGGGACTGCAATCTTCAGTATGGATTGAGGCTCAATATATATAAAAAAACCCCAAAGATTCTCACCACTGGGCCAATTGACAGCATCAGGAGGGATGGTGAAGAGATTGAGATTGTTCACAGTTTTGGTTTACTTGGCTCCACAGTCAAAACTCTTGACACCCCTAATCAGAAAATTAAAAGACCTATTGTAATGGGAAAGTCTGTGGTTAGAGACCTCTCTAAAGCACTAAAGTGTAACAATGTCAGTCTGGAGACTAAGGTGTGCCTGATACATGCCATGCATGATCTTTGCAATCACTTGCTGTGCATTAGAGAGCTGGACAATGACTAGGGATGATAGAAGGAGAATTGATGCATTTGAGCTGTGGTGTTGGAGAAGGCTGCTGAGGAAATGAACAGGTTTGTCCTAGAGAGGGTGAAGCCGGGCTGCTCCTTAAAGGCAAGAATTCTGAAGCTTCGTCTGACATACTGGATATGTTGCAAGGAAGGACCAATCCTTGGAAAGGGACGTCATGCCTGGGATGGTGAAGGGACAACGCAGGAGAGGAAGACCCTCAATGAGATTGATTGATTCAGTTATTGGGGTAATGGGGGTAGATGTGTCAGAGATAGTGAGATTGGCACAGAATAGGACAGAGTTTAGGACTGTTGTACATAGGGTCGCTATGAGTTGCAGGTGACTTGACTTCACATAACAACTACAACAACAACAGACTGTGAAGTGAAATAAATTCTGATCTTTTAAACCACACATTTAAGGTATTTCTGTCACAGCACCATTAGCAAACTAACACAGCTACATAAATTCATGTAAATTCCACCACAATTATTACCTATGCCAACATAATGAAGTTTTCTCTCCTGCTACCCTCCTGGTTCAACTTCAAGATAATAAAGATTCTTACCACTGGACCTATTGGTAGCACCATGACAGATGCAGAAGTGATTGAAATTGTTAGCAGTTTCCACTCACTATGTTCTACAATCAACACTCTTGGTACCAGCAATTAGGAAATCAAAAGGCAAACTGCATCAGGAAAATCTGCTGTCAGGGACATCTCCAGAGTGCTGAAAAGCAACAATGTCAGTCTAGAGACTAAAGTGTGCCTGATACAGATTATGGTCTACACAATTACTTTATATACATCAGAAAGTTTAACAATGACCAAAGACGACAGAAGAAACTATTGATGCCTTTGAGTTGTGGTGCTAGAGAAGAGTATTGAACATACCAAGATAACAAACAGGTCTAACCAGGAAAGGATGAAACCAAGCTTCTCTTTGGAGGCAAGAATGTTGAAGATCTGTCTCACATACTATGGGTATGTTACCAGAAGGGCTCAGTCCTTGGAGAAGGACTTCATGCTTGGAAGGGTGGAAGAATAGCCCAAGAAAGGAAATTCAGGATGAAATGGATTGACACAGTAGCTGGAGTAATGAGGGTAGGTATGTCAGTGGCAGTGAGATTGGCTCAGAATAGAGAATGATATAGAGCTGTTGTGCATTGAGTTGCTATGAATTGGAGTCTAATTGATAGTACACAGCAAAAAGAACCCTTTTGAGCGTCAACCACAACACCTTTTTAGGTGTCTTCCTAGAAGCCTACAAAGACCCAGGTTAGGGCTGCCAAAACCTGAGGATCTGACCGCAGTTCAAGTGTCTTCTTAATCACATGCTATGCATCAGAGAACTGTTGTTGTTATGTGACTCATAGCGACCCTATGTACAACAGCTCTAAACTCTGCTCTGTCCTGTGCCAATCGCACTGTCTCTGACACACCCATCCTGATTACCCCAGTCACTGAATCAATCTACTTCATAGAGGGTCTTCCCCTCTTGCACCATCCCTCCACCCTACCAAGCATGATGTCCCTCTCCGAGAACTGGTCTCTCCCTACAACATGTCCAAAGTATGTCAGATGAAGCCCCAGAATCCTTGCCTCCAAGGAGCATCCTGGTTTAACCCTCTCCAGGTCTAAACTGTTCATTTTCTTAGCAGTACAAGGTATAATCAATACTCTTCTCCAACACCACAGCTCAAAGGCATCCATTTTCCATCTATTCTCCCTAGTCATTGTCCAAATCTCTGATGCATAACAAGTGATTGCAAAGACCATGGCCTGTATTAGATGCACCTTAGTCTCCAGAGAGACACCATTGCTCTTCAGTACTTTGGAGAGGTCCCTAACAGCAGACTTCCCCATTGAAGAACTAGACAATGACTAAGAATGACAAAAGAATTGATATCTTCGAGTTGTTGTGGTAGAGAAGAGTACTGAATATCATATAGATTGTCAAAAGAACAGATATGAAAAAGATGCAGCCAGAGTGCTCCTTGTAGGCAAAGGTGATGAAGCTTCATCTCTCATACTTTGGACATGTTGCTAGATAAGGCTATTCCTTGGAAACTGACAGCATGATTGGAAAGACAGGGGATCAATGCAGGAAAGGCTGACCACCTTTGAGATGGATTAACACAGTTGTTGCAACCATAGGTTCAAGTGCATCAAGGATAATGAAGATCACACAGGATAGTGTGGGGTTCAGGTCTGTTGTTCATAAGGTTGCTGAGTCATACTTTATTCGATGACACCTAACTATAACAACACTCTTTTGTGTCCTGGTGGCATAATCCATAGGGAGTTGCACTGCTAACTCAAGGCAGCTCATCTGGTGATTCAAATCCACCAGTGGCTCCATGGGGAAAAGATAGGCAATTTCTTCCTGTGTGGTTTACAGCCTCCCAAAAACTAACTGAAGGGTCTATTATAACTTGTTTTTTACTTGATAACACTTTTATAGTCAAAGATGCTCTCCTTAACTATCTCTGGCAACTCGTAATTTAATTTGTAATGTTATATAATAAGAACTATACAAGTGACCTTTTGAGATTGACTTCTTTTCATTTCACATAATACTCTTGAGATCTAGTTGATTTGTTCTAAGTGAAATGAACAGTTTCATTTAATTACTGAGTAAAAGTGGTAGGAAATTGTCCTGGCAGACGGATGGCACACAGTTTGAATCTATTAATTGGTCCTTGGAATAAAGATAGGTAATCTTCTTCCATACAATTTATAACCTCTAGAAACCCACTGGAGGGTCAGCTACAAGTTGGTTGGTTCCAAATAAATAGCAATGAGTTTGAGGGTTGTTATTTAACTTGTGTATTCAACAGTACACATAAAGCAGTTTATTTAACCATTCACCCACTGAAGGTTATTTTCTTATCTTGTGGATATATATTTACATTTTTCAGTAAAAATTTCCAGGAGTATAGTATTTGAAGAATGTGACATCAGGATTAGAGCATTACTCATCAATAACGTTCAATATGCAGATGATAGAATCGTGCTTTCAGAAAGTGAAGAGGACTTAAAGGACTTACTGATGAAGAGCAGAGACCTCAGCCTTCAGTATGGATTATACTTCCACTTAAAGATAACAAAATGAACTCAATCTCAGAAGGATAAATACCATGTAAAACCATTATTGCAGAATGAGTACGTGGATCCAAGGGAGGGGAGGGTAGAAATAGAGGGGTGAGGATTGATGGGGGGTTAGGGTGTTAGTAATACGGTTGCACAATATGATGGGTGGGAGGTGAAGGGAATTGGAAGGATATTTGTGTTTTTATGACTGAGTCATTTCACTCACCAAAATGTCCTCTAGATTCATTTATGTTGTGTAATGTTTCATGAGTTTTTCTTGGGTTTGGTTTTCTTTAATTCTATATAATGTTCAATTGTATGAATGTACCACAGTTTCTCTATTCATTCATTTGTTGATGGGCACTTGGACAGCTTTCACTTCCTTGCTCTTGTCAAAAATTGTACTGCACTAAATTAAGTGTACATAGATCTGTTGTATCCTAGCTCTGACTTCCTTAGGGAATATTCCCAGTGGTGGAACAGCTGGGTCAAATGGGATTTCTATTATCACCTTTTTCAGGAAATGCCTAACTACCTTCTATAGTGATTGAATGATGTTACATTCCCACCAGCAGTGCATGACAGTTTCAATGTCTCCATGTCCTTACCAACATTTGTTGTCTGCTCTCCTGTTAAACTTTCCTATTGTTAACTGGAGTAAACTGATGTGTCATGGTTGTTTTCATTTGCCTCTTTCTAATTGCTAGTGATACTGAAAATTTCTTCATGCGTTTGTTGCATAATATCCATCTGTATATCCTCTTTGATGAACAGATTTTTTTATATCTTCTGCCCATTTTGTAATTGGGTTATTAGTGTTTTTCTTATTGAGGTGCTGTAGTATTCTATACATTTTGCCTATGAGTTCCTTTCTGGAAATTTCATTACCAACTATTTTTTCAAAAATAGTCTGTGTATTGTCTTTTCACCCTATTGAAATTTTTTATGCATATAAGGATTTTTTTCAGAAGGCCCCAGTCATCTGTTTATCCTCTTCTACTTGTATACTTTTGGCTGTATTTGAAAGGCTATTCATGCCATAGAGTAAGGTTTCTAAATTTATAACTTTGAGTTTTACTCCTAAATTCTTAATCCACGTGGAGTTTTGTGTATGATGGTAATCTTGTTTCAGTAGACTGCAGATTGATGTCCAGTTTTGTCAGAACTGTTTGTTAAACATGCTATTGTTTCCCAATTTAAAGGGTTTTTTTTTAATTTTTTTTAAATTTTTCTTGACAAATATCAATTGTTCATAGACAGATGGGTTGATTTCGGAGTTCTCGATTATTTTCCATTGCTGTATGTCTGTCATTGTATTCATATTGTAACTCAGTTTCAAAGGATAAAATTATAAAAACCTCTCTTGTGAACATAAGAGGTGTGTGTGTGTGTGTGTGTGTGTGTGTGTGTGTGTGTGTGTGTGTAGAGCAGAAATAGAATGGGCAGACAATGAACACAATAATGGATTAGAAAAAGAAAGTTAAACCTGGAAGAAATGGATGAAAGGACAATAAGTAAATTGCAATGGTACACACCAATAATGACTATAGTTTTCTATATTTTGAAATAACAAGTAGAACTGGTTAGTGTCAGCTATATTCTGAATATTTTCTAAAACTACTAGTGAAGTCATATGGGCCAAACTAGGACTATTTGGTTGAGATTTTTACAGCTTATGTGTTCTATTTCTTTTGCCATAGATTTGTTCAAATTTTCTGCCCATGTGCTAAATTAGGTAGGTAATGTATTTCTAATATTTGTCTATTTTGGGTTTTTTTAGATTTTCAAATTCATTGTCATGTAGCTCTTAATAGTTATTTTTTTCCCTATGGTAGATTCTGTTGTGACATCACTTACTGAATTTCTTATTTATTCTATTTTTCTCTTATCATTCTTTTCTTCTGTTAGGCTTTCTAGAGTTTTATCACCTTTGTTAATCCTCTAAAACTGTCATTTTAGTCTTGTTGATTATTTCTAGTGTTTTACCCTACCCTCAGACAGCTCTAATTTAGCTGCATTCTGTAATTTACTAGCATACAATTTTAATAATATTCTTTTATAAAATTTTTATTTCTATAAATGAAAATATGAAATCCACTTTTATGATTTCTTTTTTAGTTTTATATTGGTTTGCATACAAATTAATATATATTGCGTCATTCATGTACATTGTGTTACACACATTCTTTCGTTTAGATTGTGTTTCGAATGATCATTTCCTATACACCGTGTCACCATTGAGCAATGCCCAGTGTCACCCTATCTTTTCAGGTGCCCACTAGATCTATCCTAATCCTTCTCCCACCACTCTGTGACTCTGACTTATCAGCCCTCCTCACCCTCAGCAGCCCTGCTTTCTCCCCTTTCCCTTTGGACTTCTACACATCTTAATAACTATCCTTCTATTTTTACAATAATGTTCTTGTGCAGTCTTTGTCCTTATTCGACTGAGTTAATACACTCAGTGCAATGTTCTCTGGATTCTCCCATGTAATATAGTGTTTTACAAAATTATTTAGCTCCTGAGTGCTGCATAGTATATCAATATGTGAATGTACCACACTTTCTCAATTCATTCATTGGTTGATGGACATTTGGGCTGTTTTCATGTTCTTGCTATTTTGACTAACATGGCTATGAACATTGGTGTACAAATCTCTGTTTGTGTCTCAGTTCTCTTTGCCTCAGAATACATTCCCAGAAGTGGAATAGCTGAGTCTTATGAAATGTCTGTGTTCAAATGTTTGAGGAAATGCCAACCTGTCTTCCAGAGTGGGTGTACCATTTCAAACTTACATTCTAAGACTCTTGTCTGAGATGTCACTGGCAAATATTTTTTTCCCAGTCAGTAGGTTTTCTTTTACCTTATATGAAAAACTTTTTATATACATGGTGATTTAATCTTTAGAAGATTCTATCTGTGGATATTATATTCTCCTGGTTGTGCATTTCTGGCTTTATTCATCAGCCTATTTATACCACAGGTGTGGGTTTCTAAATTTCATCCCATTTTGTTTATCACAACTTTTTTTTTAAAGATTTTTATTTTCTTTTACTTTGTGTGTACTGTCAAATGAGATCTGACTGGTACAGGAAGAGATTGCCTCTCCTTCTCAAGCAGAGCATCTGGGGGATTTGAACCACATACCTCTGGGATTGCAGTGCAGCTTCTTGCCACTAGGCCACCAGAGCTCCCACAATTTTTATAGTTTATAGCTTTCCTCTTGGGTCTCTGATCCACCTTGAGTTGATTTTTGTGGGTGTTTTTTTTTTTAATTTAGGTTGTTTATTTTTCATTTCAATGAACATCTACA
>NW_006399822.1:11388871-11390043 GCF_000299155.1 Elephantulus edwardii
TTTCCAAGCTTTTCTTGAATGAAGTTTACAGTCCTTGGTTTTAGTCCTCGGTCCATGATCCACCTTGAGTTGGTTTTTGTATATGGAGTGAGGTGAGGATCTTGTTTAATTCTTCTACAGATAGTTTTCCAATTTTGCCAACACCATTTGTTAAAAAGGCTGTCATTTCCCTACCTAACTGATTTCATCTCTTTGTCAAAAATCAATGTGGGGTTTTAAAAATATTTTTGTCTATTCAATGTGCTATTTCTTTCTGAATTTTTACTCGTAATTCTCTAGATTTTAACTACTGTTTTGGATGGCTCCTAATTTTACATTTATTTTGTCACTTTAGTCTTGCACTGTTGTTTGGGTTTTTTGTTTGTTTTTGTGGTTTTTTGTTTTTGTTTTTGTTTTTTTAGTTCTACACCTTTTTTTCACGTTTTTGTGGCTTTACTCAAACTTTTTTCAACTGTGAAAGGATCTAAATGATAATTCTTTTTAAGAATTTCATGTGAGGAAATTGCAACAACATAAAAAAATTCCATTGGAAATAATTTGACCCTGTATTTTGGTTACATATTTGTAAATCTTATTGTGTGTGCATGTGTGTGTGTGTGTGTACATGTGTGATTTTAAATTCTCTGTTACCTCCAGGTCATTATGATGTTTTTGTAGTTCTATTATTTTGGTTTTATATATCTGATTGATTAAGACAAGTGTTGTTTTCAGAACATTTCAAATAGGCATTTCTGAACATTTGAAATCATGTTTTCTGGTATATTTGACAGAGGATAGTCTTCTTTGATCATGAACAATCAAAAGATAACTAGGCTAATACTGTTGCATCTGTAGTGAAACAGATGGTGGAAGATTAGTGTTTATTTTTATCTGGTGGATAAAGCTTCAGGAGGTCATGTGTAGCTGAACAATGTGCATACTTGTTGTCTCTTGTCAGATGGAAAGAAAAAGAAAGAACAAAAAAAACCTTTAATATTGTCTCACCCAGCCACTTTTGTAGGCATTATTATAGCCTTGAGTTCCTACTCAAACCTGCTGTACAATGCCTAGACTATTAATAATTTACTACTCCCTTTGTCTTATTTTATATTTTCATTCACCTTTTCCTTTAGGCCATATTTGAGCTACTTCTTTTCTCTCTCTGTTGTTTCATTTCTCTCTCTCTTGTTTCA